>NC_071126.1:1697500-1997500 GCF_024256425.1 Clarias gariepinus | reverse complement strand
GATTTGAGCAAATCGTAGAAACACTCGTATCACGTTCATGATTCGAGTGGAAAGTCTGAACAATATGGTACCTTAGTGCAAAACACACTTGAAATGCAGTACTAGTTGTGGGGTGTACATACTTGCATAAAACCAGATAATCCCCGTATTCCCTGTTTTTCATTTAAATCTTGTTGGTTGCTTTATGTCACATTAAGATTGGAAAAAGGTGACGCAGGATTTATTTCGGTTTCCTTTTTCTAACATAAAAACCTGCACGTTTAACAGGGTTGTGTACACTCTTTTTATATCCATCATAAATGTGAGAATGAGAGGAAATACAGCCGTTTTTTCTTCTCAAACGTGTTGTTACTCAGGAGTATTATCAGCTTCCTCTGTTTGACTAATTTCTTCATTTGCATTCCTTTTCTTTTTTACTGATTACTTCATTTGTGGTTGTTTTTTCCCTAGTAACATTCGAGATAAAAAGCAACAAGACGTAAACGTAATATACACACTTTTAGTGTGTCTTTTAGAGAAAGAAAGAGAATGTCCACTGATTGTGTTTTCTGTCAGGATCAACACCTTGCAGTGTATTATTATAATTATATATTTTTTTAAGAAATTAAACGTCTAAATTTCAGCATGAGGTTGTGTATGAGGTGCTTCCTGCAGCAGCTGCTAGGGGGCAGACTTGTTCAGAGGTCAGTGACCTCCTCTTTCCTTGCTCTCAATATTAGAGATATCGAGTTGCTGCTACTGTGTGTGTGTGTGTGTGTGTGTGTGTGTGGTGTATGTGGTGTGTGTTGGACACCGTTTCACACATCAGAGGGCGGAAGTGAAAGCGTTACATCATCAGCCTGACATTTTCACATGTCTCAGAGGGTGTGAGCGTTTCCTGTGTGAGTCTGTTTTCACACACATGCATACACTCACGCATACACACATTCTCGCATTTCCTTTGCGCAGTCCAGTTTTTTTATGTAGGACTCTAAATTAGACTGCTTGCACCACAAACACAACATGAGCCAACAAGGTGTGTGTGTCTGTGTGTGTGTGTGTCTGTCTGTGTGTGTGTATTTTCATCCTGTTGTCATTCCAAGTTGGCCTCTGGGTGGTGCTCTGGACCACAGTACCACAACTGAACTTTTAGGATCGGTGTCATCTTCAACTTCATCGCATTTTCGACAGATAAATACTTACTTAAAATAAAGATTCATTTAAAAAACTTTTTTTTTTTGGCCCCAGTCCAGTCCAGTAAGTTACCGCCTGATTTTAATCCCAGACTATTCAGCAGAACTTTTGTGTGTGTATGTGGAAAATGGAGAAGGGGCTTTATGTAGTGTACTTGTGTTGTGTCTGTTTTGAAAGACGGGTGGGCAGACGGAGTCGGCGGCATTATAGCGATGCACGTTGTCAGCAAAAGCCGAGCCACATTTCAATGTGTAGCAGTGAGTCAGCACAATGAGTCCTGCCTGTGTATAAAATGCCTCCCTGCGTCTATCTTTGATTGCCCCCCACACCACCCTTGGCTTAACTCGTATAAAATGCGGTCATTTGTAATAGTCAAGAGTTGTCATTTTATTACTTATATTTTTTTTGTTCATGTTATACGCAGCACAAACTGGAAACGATTCACCGGCGCACACCCAAGTCAGTGTGTATCATACAAACAAAACCTGCTGATAATGTGGTCTAAAGCTCTACTTACTGCACGTGTATCTACTGTAATCATTATCACATTTTACTCTAAATTTCAAACCTGTTAGTGAGTTTTAAACATTTCCAAATAAAAAGGTTTATGAGGAATGGAATGAATTGAACAAAGTTTTGATTTCCATACAGTATACTCTTTTGAAAACATTCGAAAATCTGGGACGTTAAACTTATGAGGCCTTGGTGGAGTGAAAGAGAGGAAATCGCAGTATTGTCTTTAAAGCATGATCTGCTGGTCCCCAGCGAGTTATCAGTGTGTATGCAGAAGCACTGAAGATGCCACACCCTCTTGCTTTTGCTTTGCACTCTTTCCCCAAAACAAGGGTGAACGTGTAAGTGTGTGTCTTTATCCCCTGAGAAGGCGCATGCCTGGGCGTGGCTGGTAGAGCCTGTGTTTTTTAATTGGGTGTAAGCCCAGGCGCATGTTATCTTCTGTCAAACATGTCCTGACCCCGCCCAGATAGCGCCTGGCACCCAACCTGTGGCACTCCGCCTACCATGATTACCTCATCACCCCAGAGAAAGCCGCATTCTCGTTTCTTTATTTGTCTTCCCAACCTGTCTATCCTCGGTGGACGTGCAAGGTAGCAAGACGAGGTCATTTGAAGCCACAAAGAACAGACAGTAAACACAGCTGGACTGTGCGAAAGGTAGCTGTGAGGTGTTCCAGGGCCGGCCGTACCTGTACTTGTCACCTCCTCCTTCTTCTTCTTCTCCTAATTCTTCATTCGTCAGATCGTGCTTTCTCTGGATTTGAGAAATGTTATGATTAAACACTAATACTACAAAGAGAGGAACGCCATCTGAGTGGAAAAGTCTAGAAAATGTGACTTTTTTTTTTTTTTGCTTGGATGTTGTGTTGGACAGTAAGAAGAACGGAAATCGAGGATTACTTGATCCTTGAAAGGATGAAAGGTTGTTTACTGTGCGTCTGAAGTAAAAGTGTTGGATTACACAAATATGGAGTTCCTCAAGAGCCTTGTGCCCACCGTGATCTCCGGAGACGGTGGAGGAGCGCTGGAGTCTGGGGGGCTGTTGCCACGGGAGACGGGTGCACGGTTGCTGAGAGTGAAACGCCTTAGTTTGCTGTCAATGGGTCCAACTATTGATGAAGACCAAGAAAGGCCAGGTCAAACAAACAGATTGTCTCAACTCATCCGGCATCGTGTCAAAGGTATAGAGCAGGTGTAACGCGCACCATAAGGTTCGGTCGGTGATCATTATTGCTGCTTCTGTATACAGATAAAAGAAATAACTAAAATTTAGTTCAGCATTAAGACTATAAACCTAAACTAGTGTTCATTTTCTTTTTTTTTCTTTATCATCACATTAAGTTTCATCTCATTAAACTTTATCTAATCAGTTAACATGTTTCTTTTAAGCCATTTTCTGAGCTTAATTACAACTGATAAGGAAATATTTCTAAAGCAAGTCAAACCAGACTTCTGATTGCACAGAATAATTCGCTAAATGCAGTAATGACTGTAAAAACACTAACACACTCATCCCTGCATTTAACAAGTGATTGAATACCATCAAGGAAGAAAGTTTTCTCGGTATGCCGGAGCCATAATCGGACTGCCTGCTTCACGTCTGAAACTCTGGCTTTCCAAGAACTTCTTTAAAGGCCAAACGTGTAAATGGTTTGGAGTGAGGTCAGGACTGTATGTGGGAAGTAGCAATAACGCCCAGTCGAACTCATGTAACGTGTAAGTGGTGTTGGTGAACAATTATTTGTACAGTTCACACACACTGATGCGTCTCTTCCTTTCCAAAGTTTTCAAATCTTCTGTAACTTAAGTCCAGGTTTGACTGGAATCCTCCTCGTATTTTTGGATCCGCAGTTTTCTGGACAGGTGTAGAGTAAACTCATTTAATCAGATAGGACAGAAATTCACTTTTCTAGACTAACTAGTTTCTACGTTTTGGTCTTGTATTTATTAGATAAGTTGTTTATCCTGATCGGTTTTGATTAATTTATTACGTACTCCTGTTTTCCTTAAGTCACAAGCCCTATTGTGATTTGGGTTAATTTAACATGGGTTACTGGGGTTATGGGTGATTTGGCCATGCTTTTTTTTTTTTTTTTTTTTTTCCACAAACCCAGATAGTTTTATTTCCCTCCAGATGCACGATTACAGCGTTTCTATGCAGAGGTGACCTTACACTGAGGCGGAAAAATATGTTTAAATGCTGGTACTTGCTGTATTCGTTTAAAAGTTGCTGACCCGGACATCTTGTTTTGTTTTTAGCATTCACTGTTCTTTCTCCTTTAGATACTTTTGCACGTGATCCATTCAAATGTAGCACAGGTGTAGGGGCATGTCTCAACCTCTGTATAACTTGTGTTTTCAAGCTGTTTCTGTAACCTTGGTTCTTTCCAAACTGAAATAAGAGCAAGAGTCTCTTTTTTTACTCCAGCGTCTCTTTGAATGTTATGTACGGAGCCTGATCATGTGACAGAAAATACAACCTGCTAGATACTTGCCTCTCCTGTGGTAATTTTTATTGCTGTTTATGTATCAGAGGTTTATAGATTCATCATATGTTAAAAATTACAATTTATTTTTTTAAGCAATGCAGAGTTTTTTTTGAATATGTACTTTGCTTTCTTTAAACTTTCCTTTTACATGTTTTTGCAGTTTTCTGATGATTTTAATCCCACTTCAATATTAACGTATATACCTTTACAATAACCTGAGGTATCTTTGCTGATAAAAATCTTGTAGATTCTGTGCTTTTAAAGGCTAAAAAGATAATGCCATAGCAGATCGTAGAGAGTCATACAGCAGGTTATAAACATTCATACAGGATACATAATGGATGAAAAAGATACATGTTATCAGTGAGTTATAACAGGCTTTTAAATTTTTTTTGACATTTAATTTGTGCAAAACTAGTGGGACGCCTGTCAGTGATTCTCAGTACTATCGCCAGTCGTCCGAAGCCTGATGCACGTTGTAAAAAATTTCCTCAGTGATCGAGATCTGATATGTTCGTCAACGATCGTTACAATAAAACTGTTAGTGCGCTTACTGAGGGCTGTCAGTCAGTTATCATGACAACACGCAACGCTCTATCCAGCTTTGGTCTTTTTATTTTGTGAGCACACACATGTACACACATACATCATCTTGAGGGGAACAAAAATTAACAAAACATTTATCTTTGGCATGTCTTAAATGCGAGTTGTAGAATTACGCTTAATTCAGTTCAATCCCATTTTATTTGTATAGTCATTGTTGCAAAGCAGCTTTACATAATCAAAAGAAATTTATGGAGGTTTGTATGAAATGTGAAAAATGTGTAGGAATCAAAATTATTAGATCATCCCTGATGAGCAAGTCGAGGCCGATAGCGACGAAAAACTCCCTGAGATGGCAGTAGGAAGAAACCTTGAGAGGAACCAGACTTAACAGGGAACCTATCCTCACTTGGGTGATAACGAATAAAAGGGATTGATCTGCACTCATACTGTGTGTTAGGAGGCTGGAAGTTTAATATAACAGTTGATGTCTTCAAGTTGAAATGGAGTCCAGTTTGTTGTTGGAGGCTCAGGTAGACTGTAGAAAACTCCTGTCCTGAACTACCAAGCGACTGCAGTCACAAGTCCTCAGAGAACAGCTGTCAGCATCAGCCGATTTACAGTTAGGCTTGCAGATTTCACATATTCAATAAAAATCGTTAATAATTTAACCGATATAATAATAATATAATACACCCGTGTGTCGATTCAATTTTATAAATATCCAGATTTTATATTATTTACTTGGCAATTATTTACTCGATAACAGAATCCAATTGTAAACAGCTTGGAGAACGCCACCTGTAGGATTATAGTGGTATTAACGCTGACCTCCTCATGTTTATTTTCTTTTTTATTATTTTATTATTATTATGTTAAAGTCTTTTTTTGATTGCTCACTGATTTACTCAGTCTCTCTCTCTCTCTCTGACACACACGCACACTGATTAGTGAAGCGCTGGTGAACCCATGACAGTTTGTGCTGTTTTTCAGAACAGCACCAATTAGTTTTTCCACTGAGCACAAACGTGAAAATAAAGATTGGGTAAGAGGAACTGCATTGTAATTCGGAATCGCAGAGATCCGATTTTTTTCTTATTGTTGGCAACGAATAGTAAAAGATCCTGGTTATGAAGCATGGCTAAGCTAATGTTAGATTACACTGTTGTAACAAACCTTATTGGCTAATACATTTTTAATAGGTTATATTCTTAAAAGCAATTCATTAGCGATTAATCATTACCATGTCTACGTCACTTAACAGCGTTAAAAACACTTGGAATGCTAATAAATCAAGAAGTGACTGGAAGTCACAAGTTTAATATGATTTGTGTGCACCAGGATTTACACACATCCATAACAAGCTTCATAAAGTTGATGAGTCATGGTTGTGCAAACATCTTTGTATGCTAGCTTGCCTGCCATGACATGTACACAGTTGTGTGTGTGTGTGTGTGTGTGTGTGCGCGAGTGCGTGTGCTCATGTCTGTGGCTGATCTCCACCTTGCCTCAGTATGTTATATACAGAAACAGACTCTAGACCCTGATCTACAGGTTTGGGAAGCTGCCTGGCGGCTTTATTAACAAGGCCAGTGAAGCCTGCCCCAGTTTAGTCACGTCTCTATAACCGACTGCATACAACATAATAATATTTCATAATAAAAAGGTGATGTGTGCATTGTATATGTGTTGGGGATGTATTGCATTGTTAATACACTTTAGGCAAAATTACAGAAACAGAAGACTGTATGGTGGGCTGTGGAGATCCGATCAGTTGATGACCTTGTAACCTGGCTGTCACAATCCATTTGAATATGGTCCATGCAAAAAAGAGTCAGCAGCGATGCTCGACAGTATTATGTATGCATGTTGGATACGGCGTTTGGGATCATAAGCATTCCTTTGAGATAGAGATCTTAAGATGCCCATGTATGAATTAAAAGGTCACAGCAGCTTTAGATAGATAAATACAGATTGTTCTTGATTTTATTCAAGATCTTACAGACTAGATTTGATGGCATTGCTGTGGGGTTAGATGCAAGAGGAACATCAGGATAATAAAATTGCTTAGAAACAAATACTCATGTTTGTGTTTAAAGTAGTTCTGATGCATCATCGTAATTGGCTTACTAACAGAGTTTCAGTTTTGTGTTTATACACACCTGGTAATTCAAAAACCTCAATATGTTTATTGTGCAACGTAATTTTTGTTTGTTTTGTTTTTCTTTTTTTCAATTGTAGACTTTAGAACAACTTCATAAGAAGAGTTATCAGAGTGTCTTAGGGTCATAATGTTTAAAGATAAGATATCACAATCCCTAGGTGTCGATTCGATTAATATTTTGATTTTGTAAGTACCTTGAGTCATACCCTAAATGTTTTATACCTTAGCTTTATTCCATACTGAATTCAATGTGAGTAATTAAATGTTGCCCGTTCCTTTTTACGTTAGTTTTCTAACTTAAAAACCAAGCATGGTATTTAAAACAATACAAACTAACTTCAAATACAAGAGTTTAACATTTAACTTAACATAAAATGAAACACAGTGCTACATTGTTACTGAGCAGCACATATCTCTGTTCGGTTATCCGCCAGAACTATAATTTCTAAACAAACTTAGCAAAACAAAGTTCCCTCCTACACACTGGAGGCCAGTGTGTGCATAGGTTAGAGTGTAACACCTGTAGAATTATAACGTGACTACGACGTTTTATCTCATCAAGCACAAATAGCACCACATGTTGGCTTCTAACGTGTGTAAAGAATATATACGCCATAAAAAAATGCCATAAAATAGTGTAGTGCCATAAAAATACGCTTCTGTTGCACCACTTAAAAGCTCGACACAGAATTGGCACAGAATCAGTTCTGTCCAAGGCTGCTTGTTCATGGATGATCAGTTTAAAAAACTGTTAATTCACTGGCTGATTAATCGGTGCATCTCTATTATTGATTCCCCATGAATCAGCACACAAAAGAATCACGATTCACAACTGAATCAAACTTTAATGCTTTAAAACTAATAAGAACTATAGCTGTGTAGGACAAATTAACAAACAGTAATGCTACAGAAAGCACAATTCCCAAGAATTGAGTCGGTTATCCAGTCTGCCAGTAATTCACAGCTCCAATTAGTTCGGTTTTTTTTAACCACCATCATGTGAAAACAGTCTGCAGAGGTTTAGAGCTATACGACTGTCTGTGAACAGAAATAAAAAAATGATGTTTTTTGCTGTCAGAGAACACCACTCAGAGCCGCACCCTTTTCCAAATAATTCCCTAACACACCCCTATACCTCTTCTGCATCGTGTTTTATTTATGTCTGATATTCTTCTCTGCTTCCTGTAGATGAACACTGACATGAGGCTCCAGGTAGTGACTTCAGTTAAGGCTTTGATTCATTTAAGTGCAGCAAAGGTTTCTATGTCAGTTTTTTGTAAGTTTTCATATTAGGGCCCGGGACCGTTCCCCCGAGTACCCTTGCCTCTTGCACCTTGGCTCATTTTGACAGTGAGAACACAAGGCTCGGGAACGGCATACACTGGCAGGGTTCCAATCGGACATGATAACGTGACGTTGTGAGTGTCCTTTGTCTACTCCAAAATCTCTGTATGTGTAGCAGGCACCACTCTCATCCTTTGACTAACGAAGCCAAAGCTGATACAGTAGAAAGGCATGTGAAAGCATTGCTTTTGACATTTTTTCCCCATGAAATATCAGTTATATTAAGCATAGCACGAAGATTAATTTATTTAATTTGCCTTTCATGGCGATTCGCAAATTGACTAAATGCATACTGCCACCTGCTGTATCGGAGAGTAGAAATATGCAAGTGTACCTGAGTACATAGACTATTAAGAATATGAACAGAGGCCTTCGGTGGAGAGGGGAGCAATTGTTCCTGGGTACGGTTTGCTCGCTGCACTATAAGGGTGTTTTCACATTAGGAACGATTGATTTGTATCGTTCCCAGGAAAAATTGGACAGCCACATTGTTTTTGCTTTACATGTTGAGGTATTACACTCCGATACTGCCACATGCACCTTCTTGGTTCGTGAGCCGCCGTTGAACACAGGCGAAGAAGAGAATAAAGAAGTCAATCATTGTTCTATGCCAGTCTACTTTATTAGTTATGGCTGTGTAGGTCAGAGGCTGGGACTGACACGGTTTCGTTGCAATAGGTAAGCTTAGACATGGCACTGATGATGTCATGTCTAAACAGTGATCTACTTCCGTTTTCAGGTTCAGTTGGCCTTCATTTCTGATTCGATCAGAAAGCATTTGGCAGACGCCCTTATCCAGAGCGACTTATATTTTTTTATCTCATTATACATCTGAGCAATGAATAATAAGATAAAAAATGTTAACGGCCTTGCTCAAGGGCCCAACAGTGGCAACTTGATGGTTGCAGGGTTTGAACCTGGGATCTTCCGAACCGTAGTCCAATGCCTTATCCAATGAGCTACCCCTGCCTCCCTGCGATCCTGCCCAAGTATGTATCATTTTTTGCGACCACCTTTATCAGCCAATTCCAGACACTGTTCCCAAGCCTGGAACGCTCATGTCCTCACTGATCAAAATAAACCAGATTCTGGGGTCAAATGTGCTCGGGGAAACAATCCCAGGTCCCTACTGTGAAACCGCCCTAATTCTCAGTGAACTTTTAGATGAGGTTACAATATATAAATCTCCATCAAAGCTTTCCTGCATCATGTTTGTACGCTTTCTCCTTTTTACTAATCCGTCGCCATTGTTTAAGAACCTTCAAACGCACCAGACTTCCTACTGTTATTAAAAGTCGTGACGTTCTCGGGCAGTTCTCAGAAACACTCCTGACACACTGTCTTATCTGTGTTCAACAGCCGTCAGGATTGAATGAGATGAAGTCTTTTTGCTCTTTATAATTTTGGTCTGTGATGGTTCAGTTGTCCTGAGGAATTTTGACGTATTCATGTATTTGAGCTAGCCATTTAATATGTACTACTGTACATTACTACAAGTCTTTATAGACACTACTAAACTGAGGGAGCTGTACGATCTGGGATCTGCTCCATCTCTGTATTTGGAGCTTGTCACTTCCAAGGACTCCCCTAGAACTTGGCTAAGTACAGTATTAAAACTTGGGCATTTTGCAATTTGGTGTTTAAATATGTGGAAAATAAGAGCAGTGAGAGCAAATGCTGAATTAATTCCAGGAGAAGGAACTGAAAAGAAAGTAGGGATGGAAATCACCAGGGATCCCCTGATACCATATTGATCACGATAATCACCCAGGTACCAATTCAGTCTGTACTAGGATTCTATAAGTATCGCGATTTTAGAAATATCATGGTTCAATATTAATTTTCTTTTAGCTTTTGTTACAATTCTAAACCAAGTTAAATAGATAAATGTGATTGAATACTACATGGCACATTTAATAATTTAAATATCGGTTTAAATCGCAATATGTGTCTAAAATAGTCGCAGTGTGATGTTCAGCTCTAATTTAAAGTAAATCCTACCTGTGCACATTTAGTGCACAATTTCTGTTGTACAACACCACTGTAAAACTAGAAATAGTTAGCACATTAGCAGTAATGTGGGATTTGGCTTGACCGCGACAGGTAACTAATGTTGACGTTGCATGGTGGTATCATTTTAATTTACGTTAAAGAGAAAAATGTTGCTGTTTCAAAAGGGGCAAGGGTTATTTTTTTACAGTTCCCAGTCATTTTAGCATTTTAACTTCTTTGTATACAGTTATTTGTGTGTGTGTGTGTGTGTGTGTGTGTGTGTGTCATATATACACACACACACACACACATACAAAATAGCTTTCTGTGGCCATGTATACACAGAGCCGGGTATAAAAAATTTTAAAAGATTTTTATACTGCTTTTTATATGCTTTGTAGAAGTTCAATGGGTCTCGTCCAAAACCGCCGTCTCGGTGTGCGTGGCCTGTGTCGTCAGAGTTTTGTACACAGCATCAGCTTCGTAGTACATTCAGGCACCTCTGTTCGTCAATGTAATGTGTGAGTAACTGCGTGTGTATGTGCACGCATGTAAAAAGTCCAGTAAGCAAAGTTAACACAGTCGCTAGTTTACTGTATGTAAGTTCACTATTGCACAGAATATCCTCATAAACAAAGCTGACATCAAATCAAGGAGACTAGCACACAGACAATGACATACCCAGCTACGTGTGGGCACGCCCCGTGATTGTGGCCCTTGTTGAGTGTCCTACATAAATAACACAGGACTGGGAAATAAGAATGCAAGAATTTGGTGAGTGTGTGTGTGAGAGAGAACACACTGCTGGCTGATGTACTGGTTTCCTGCAAGTTCTACAGTATCAGTGACATCAGCCCTGCTGACACTCAGAGCCAGTGATGTCATCAGTGTGCGCCGTGATTGTGCACCGACTCCTCTGCGAGCACTTCCTAACGGAGAGCTGCTGTCTTTAGAGCACATCTGGAGGTCAAACGGACAAACTAAGTGGGGTTGATGATAAACAAGTCGTATTGGGCAGAAAGGATTGTGTAAGACTCAGAATCAGATGTAGGCCAGAGACCCAGTGACCTTGTGAGCATGTCCAGGTTTAAGGTCTTATACAAACCTTTAGTTCAGGAGAAGTTTTCGGCGCCGGACATTGCATCATCAGTACGCTTTCTTCTGCTTTGTCCTGTGGAAAGCAGAGTGACACTGTGGGGTTAAATTACAGTCTGTATTGATTTTGTCCCACCCCTGATTCACAGTCTCTCTCTCTCTCTCTCTCTCTCTCTCTCTCTCTCTCTCTCTCTCTCTCTCTCCATCTATAAGATCTGCTTAGTCCAGGAAATGCACTCTCATGGGGCGGTAAAAACCCTTTCACAGACAGCATGGAGACACGAGAGTCAGCTTTCAATTAAACCAGGCGCAGTTCACCCGCTCCACCCCAGAGCTTCTAGCCTGAGCGATCAGAAAGGTCCGGAAAGTGCAGTACATTGTTTAGTGTTGGTTATTGGACAAAGAAAAGGAAATACAGTAATTGAAATTGTACAGCACGAACCGGAAATGGCTTTTTATCTTGCTCACAAAGTAGGTTAACAGGTCAAGGAGGGTGTGGTCTTCTGAAGCATGAAAATGGCTGCAAAAGAGCCAACTATCATCATCATCATTCCATACTACAGAATCAAAGGTCCCTGAGACAGTGTGGAACACAGATATTCTGGATATGCTGTTGGGAAGATGGAAAGATTGCTTGTCTAGTTTCTGCCTTTTTAATACACTTTCTCACACACACACACACACACGCGTGCACACATTTCACATTGCATTGTGTAATACTTTAACTGATCCTTAGGTTATACAAGGTCCTTAATAAGTTAAAATAAATAAAATTCAAGTTGAATGCAGTCTAGGATTTTATCCATGGCTAGGGTGCAAGAGCCGTGGCCGTGCGTGCGTGTGTAAGTGAGAGAGAGCGAGAAAGAAAGAATGAGTATAAGACAGCATATTGCTCTGTCACCTGGCCTCCTGTGCTCACACAGCTTTTACTTATTGACAGAGGAGAACCTTCCAGGAGCTGCAAGCAGGATCTTACTGTTTATCCCCAAACACTTCTAAGGAACATGGGAGGGTGTGTGTGTGTGTATGTGTGTGTGAGTGTGTGAAGGAAGTAGATAATGCTTGCAGTATGACCTCAGCTATATTGGCTACTTAAAAGGACAGAATCTCTCAGGATTAAAGCGACAAACATATTTATTTATTTTATTTTATTTATTTATTTTTGGAAGGACGTGATGGCGTAGTTCAGAAATGTTTAAACAAAATTAGCGACATTTCTCTTCTCACTGAGGATGTGAAGAATCAAACTCCTGAAAGCAGGCGTCTTGTTTTTATTTATCTACACAAGCCAGTCCCCATGTTTGAACCCGTGTGTCTGTGTATGCATACGTGTGTGTGTGTGTGTGTGTGTGTGTGTGTTGTGAAAGCTCAGTTCGTCAGTGCCGCTATGGTGCAGTGTTTGAGCTACAATGCAGGCCTTTGTGCAGTGTGTTTGTTTACAATGATGCCCTCCTGCTTTGCATAACTCTACAAGGGAGGGCCGGTCATGTGATGGAGAGAATGTGAGCTCAGAGAGAGAGAGAGTAGAAAAGAAAGCAATGCTAATAAATGGACTATCAGAGCAGTCAGTGTTTGGGCAATTTTTTTTCTTCCTCTTGTCAGGCCTGGATGATGTCATGCACTTTGGGAGTAGTGAACGGGTGAGAAGTTATTCCAGTGCGGCGCTGATTAGCAGCCTTCTCAATTTCAAAGTATGAAAATGGAGACCACTGGTCGATCAGCGGGTTGGAGAAAGGTCGAAGGGTCATGCTTCGATGTTAATGGTGGAGTCAGTGATGTTTCCTTTGTGATATTGGTGATGTACGGCTCATAGACTAGCGACTGTCCATTAATTATGCACTCTGAGAAAAAAAAAAAACTCTGGTGTCCCTCAGGATACTGTAAACAGGAAGAGAAGCACATGATGCAAACCATCCAGTCTGCTGCCCGTCACTCAGATCGCCTATTAGTGCAAAAAGCTTTTTTCACGCATGTAGTATTTGAATATGCGACTTTATGGTGGTGTATAACCTGAAGCGACGGGGGTTTGATCCACAGAATCTCGGATCAGCTTTACAGAATTCCACATGTACATCCCTAATAAATGTCCTGAGGCAATGCTGTCGAAGGGGAAACTACCTCAGAAGAAATTGGACAGATTGTCCTCTTTATATATATATATATATATATATATATATATATATATATATATATATATATATATATTTGAGCGTTTTATTCAATTCAGTTAGATTTTTGGGTATTGCTTTGGTTTGATTGCACTAATGTTTATTTCCTGATTTGTCTCAAGCATCTATATTACAGGATATAAAACTGCTATAAAAAAAGTATTTCATTTAAAGTGTTATTTATTTATTGTAATATACTTGGTGGAACTATTGCAAGTTGCTTAGTAGTTTTCTTTCCTTATTCTTCACCAAACTCCTGTCCAGTAAGTGGCGGTTTTGCATCATATAAAACCATAAAAGTAGAAGAAGAAGTAGTGATATTCTCGCAAAATGTGTAAGATTAAAGCGGTTTGCATTTTCTGCAGAGACCAAGGTCCAGGTTTTTTGTTTGTTTGTTTGTTTTTTCTTTAGGAAATGTGTCAATTGTAGAAAATTTAACATTTGAACATTTACTTAAATAGAGTGTAAATGGATTGTAAATCAAAAAACGATTTAATTAATTGAATTGATCAACAAAAGATTGGTTAAACTTCACAGCTCTACTAAAGTGCCTGAGTGAATGATTCAGGAAAACCAGTACATAAAGGAACAGAGGTTCTAGTCTAACCATTCGATTATATGTCCTATTTTCTCCTTAAAAATTGCTGATGGCCTTCAGAATTTTCCAGCAATGCTTCAAAGCTCATCTTATGCTGTCTGCGTAATATGAGTTACAGAACTGAATTGAACAGTGAAAGTGTTTCAGGATCTCAGGCGTAACATCACATCCTGGAGTTTCAGCTACTTTGTGAAGAGGAAAAAAAAACTTGAACCCTTTATAAGTGTTTGACTTTCTAAGGCAATCAAATAAAGTGTTATACAACCCTGAAGTGAACCAGGATGTGAGAGTCGAGCCGATGTTCTATATATACCAAGGATGTGTGCGGGTTAAAAATTTCCCAAACTTTTTATGGTGTGGAATTATTATTATTATTATTATTATTATTATTATTATTATTTTAGAAAGCTGGCTTCCTGTTGAAAATGGAAAAAACCGAGGGACCAGGGAGTGGGTGGGAAGGAATGCGTCTCAATTCGTTTTTTTCCTTGACCATAAGCCGTATAATGCAGCAAGCGTTTGCATGAATGACTTATTTGCGTCATCGTGCTCTCTCTTTCTCTCTCTCTCTCTCTCTCTCTCTCTCTCTCTCTCTCTTTTTCTCCCCCCCCCTCCTCTCCCACCCAAACGCGCTGCAGTCAGGGATGACGCATCAGCATCAGCATCAGCGTGGCGAATACAGGATGTGTGTGCTTTGCTTCAGACTCGTAGACGGATCGAGAGAGTGGAAAGAATAGCGACAGAGTGTGAGTCGTTCTGCTCGTTTGTGTGTGTGTGAGAAGCGCTGGAGAGAAGCCAGTGAGCGTTCGCAGCGTGCTCATGACATCACCCTTTTCTCCTCCCCTTCCTTGTGCTATGAGCCACTGAAATGAATGCTTTATTTATTTATTTATTTATTCATGGGGGGTTTATTTATTTATTTTTTACAAGCCCCAGAGAGAGAGAGAGAGAGAGTGAGAGCAGTAGGATGGGGAGGGGTTGACTTCAAGCAAATGGAAAGAGAGAGAGAGAGAGTAGTGTGTATCCGCTGAGCAGCCGAGGTTTGCGCACACAGGAAGAGAAAGCCGAGAGGAATATCGCTGCTCATCTCAGTCACTCAGAACGCCACAATTCCGTTGCTCGGACCGAACAGCATGCCTTAAACTTCACTCTGGATTTATAACTCGCCGGCTTTTCTCTTCTCCTGGGTGTTTTATCACTCTGGTCTTCAACTCTTCCAACTTCATTCTGCGTGTGAGCGAGCGAGTGTTTGGCAGCATGATTTCAAGCAGTGTTCATAATGAACACACACCTTGCTGCAGAAGTGTGTGTACATTTGCTGTCCTGCTGGTGTGACAGAAGGTGGCTTAGGGGGTGCTGCAGGGGGCTGACTGGGGGAGTCGTGCGAGTCGTGTTTTGTTTTTGGCCGACCTCTCTGTGATGACGTCATGTTGAGTCTGCAGGATTCGGTGTTCTTTGAGATCAGCATCAAATCTCTTCTCAAGTCATGGAGCGGGAACTGTGAGTACCAGAAAGGGAATGCGCATACACGCACACAGAGTTTGAGAGTGCATGCAAACGTTAGCTAATTGTATGTGTGAGTGTGTGTTTTTTTTTTTTTTTATTTATTTATTTTTTTTATACTGTACAAAACACTTAATTTTAGTTTATGTCTACAGTTCTTATCTGAACAAATGCTCATCAATCTGCTTTCTAGCACTTTGATGCTTAGGACACAGCGCGCGCGCGCACACACCACCACGCATGCGCCTGCACGTGCTGTCCCATTACACAGCATAGAGTTTTACAAGATAACATTGTACTCTCATTAAAAATTGCACAGGCCCGACCCGAGCGCACACTTGCTTTGACAAGTTATCGCAGTCTTGTTTTTAAACATGAAAAGCTTTCAAATATTCAGGGGTGGGACTGCAATATAGTGCAGGTTTTAGGCACAGCTCACATCAGACTGAGGTTTGTTCCTCAAACTGAGTCACACAACCAAACAGACATGACTCAGAAGGAAGTACATGGGAGTGGAGCACCGTCCACAACTCGAAAAATTCATTGTGTTCAGACGGCGTTGTAGAAATGGAGTTAAAATGCAGGGAAAATGTGAAGTGTTGTGTCTGGAACAACAAACACGAGTCACAAAAGCCATGCTGGGTAGAGAGAGAGAGAATGCTGGAAGGTGTATGCACATGCGCATTTGCGCGTGTGTGTGTGGTCAAACAATGAAAGGAAACATTAAAAATCCCAGTGGATCTTTCAGAAATACACTCTATACACACACACACACACACACACACTTTATACACACACACTGCATTGCTGAAATGTGGTAGATTTATATGGGTTAGGGGTCAGATGAGTGCAATACATTTTGTTGGTCTGATGCTGTCAGTTAGTTTTATATATAAACCTGGCTTTTAAATCTTTACATCTAACCAAAACAGGTTTTATCTTGTCCTCATGTTCGCTGACGTTTTTCACATCCTTATAAATGTCTACGGAGTGGGCGATGAACGATACACTGAAGCACCATGATACGAGACGTGTCCTTTATATAAACTTCCCTTAAACCGTACGGACACATAGATTTTCCGAAAAGTAGACAAATTTTTCGCCCCAACAAAACAAACCAAAAAAATTTTTTAAAAATGCTGCTTTAAAAAAATTTTCCTCTAAAATTATATTCAATATTCAACATACGGTACGGTATAAACTCTTTTATTAAATCCTTACTTGGACTATCAACTAATTAATGCCATAACATTGTTAAGCCATTAAAACTATGAAATAACAGACACAGCATAAGGTGATTTAAGTAAAAGCGACAGTCAGTTGACACAAAGGTCACCTGTTCTGGAATATTTCTTGCGATAACAGTATTGTCAAGTGCATTTGCAAAATCCAATTATGAAACTGGTTCACATGAACACCATCCCAGGTAATCAAGACCAAAACGTACCTTTGCTGCAGAAACGTTAATTTAGCGTGTTTTCACATCAGAAACGATTGAATCGTACCGAAGTCACTTCTACTTCTGTTTTTAGGTACGATTGATTCCATATTTAGTAGTTGCAGCCCGAGTATGCTGCATAATTCCCGAGACCAATGTGAAATCTCCCTTGCAATTCCCCCCTCACAGAAATCCACAATTAGATTAGAGCCGCTGTTGAAGACTTTACAGAGCATAAGTAGCAGATACATTTTTGTTAATGGTAGATTCTGCCTTGACTGATTAAATAACCATTAACTGCACAGCACACAACATGCTTAAAAACTGTTTTTCGAAGCAAGTGTAACTTGTATCAAAAGCAGCATACAGGCATTTATTATTATTTTTTTTTTAGCTTGTGCCTAAGCAAGCCAGGATAGAAACCAGAGTTTCAGTATCTTCTTTTAAACTTGTGTTTAACACGTGCCATAATGCTTCCTTCCATGATTAGCTTAATTTTTTAAAGAGGGATGTTTTGGGGCCAGATAGAAATTTTGCTCCATGCCAAGTACCGTATATGTCATTACAAAGAATAAGAGAGAGGAAGTCGGAATTCTTGTTGCCTTTGTAAAGTTCTGTTGTAAATTTACGTTGTTGGATGTATGTTGCACCTTGGTCCTGGAGGAACATTGTTTCATTTCACTGTGACTGAACTGTATATGGGTGGAATGACAATAAAAGCCGACTTGACTTGACTTGACTACTTGCCTCTACGTTTTTTTTTTTTTTTTGCTCTTTGGTAATCTACTAACCAAACTAGTACAATGCACATTACATAAATATTTTTCAATCATAAATTATTAGTCTTTGGATGCACAACGAATGACATAAGCGATCTAGTTATAAAGAAGTACCACAAAATAGTGTAGCTACTGCCGCAAGGCCATATAACTGTCTCCTGAAAGTTTTGCCCAACTTCAGTTGTGTGTCTTTTTTTATTTATCATAAGCTTTTTACCACATTGATGGCATCAGGTATTGCTGACAGGTCTGATCATTAGTGATGGCTGTCAGGTTGGATCAAATCATCCAAGTGATCAGGTTGGTCGAATTAAAGATCAAATGGTTGGAAACAGTTGCAAATTTCACATTTTCCCTCAACTCATAGTTGTACAATGTTTAAACATCAGTAATGGATCATTAATTTATAATTAATGATACTAAGACACATTCATTTTTCAGTTGGAGTTTTATTACACATTTACAACAGCACAATAAATTATTTAGCTTTTTACAATTGGTAAATAAAAAAAAAAATGCCATTCTGTCTTCATTCAAAAGTGTAAAAAAAAAAAAAAATGTCCGAACCTGCACCCTCTAGTGGTGAACAAGCTAATAGATGTTACAGAGAAATAGATCCAAAACAAACATTATTGTTTTTTGTTTTTTTTTAAATCAGGTCAATTTAAAATAGGCGTTAATCAATTAAAGATTAAACACTAACAACCACAGTTGGAAACGGATTTGTCTGTAGTCAAATAGCAATTAATTGGGTTGTAAAAATGTGTTATTCACCTTGTTGTATGTAGTACAATACTTTAAGCTGACTCGTAATACAGCATGGTTGGCACATGTCTGCGCACTTTGGCGACAATATCATCTGAGAGGTGGGCGCAATCAGCGAGAGATAACTAATAAAGTTGGAAAACCCAATTTCATCATCGGAGTTCTCAGCCCTTGGTTTATATTTTTGTTTACCCACAAGCCCTTTCTCTCCACTTCAACCTTTTTCTTTTCTTCCAGTCAGAAGTGTGACCCACATCAAAGCCGCAGTGTTTCCAGCTTTAGTTTTCTCTCATCTCTGCAGGATTGTTTACATGGACTTTATACCAGTGTAACAAGCATGTTGTAAAGGAACACGATGCTTTTTAGTACCTTGCCGCGTTTCAAGTGCTTTTAATCAGGCTTCATACGATATTTCCTCCAGTGTGTCTGTTTCCTACCAGTAAAATCTGTTTTACATGTTTTATTTGTGAAAATTCTAAATGAATGGGACATTGAGATGACAAAACAACTATATGAAATGTTGACAACTCTATATTTATCAGCACAGACAATCTCGCCATCGATTAGGTGCTTCCTTGTTGCCGTCCTGCGACCTAAAGAGAAGTGTTTGCGTTCACACTACAATCTTCACGTGGTTTAATACATTCTAGAGTACTTCTGCATTTGAGAGGTTCAAACGATCGGTTGGCAATACATCTTAGCATAGTGCACATACAATCTGATCTTTCCAGGTAGCATGCTATGCTTTAACAATGCTCGATAGAAACAACAAGGAAGTACTCTGATACTTTTCGACAACCTGTGGGGTTTCTGACGTATTATATCATTTGCAAAACACCACGTCTTTGTTTGGCATTATGGATGTTGTGTTTAAATGTGAGGTGTAGTGATGCAAATTTTACACTGTGCAAATTTAGGCGTTCTTTGAGAAATTATAAAAATAAACTCATGAAAATAGCCCAGTCTAAGCCCTGGGGAATCTTTAGGACTGAAAATGGTAGGAATTTCTGAGACTGTGTATTGTGATCAGACTATGTTAGCAATCACTCCGGGGAGTCTATTAAAACATAAGTGCATTAAGTCTATTACTTGTGTTTATTTGCTGTAAGAAAATATTCGTAACCTTCGAACTAATCTATTTTTTAATTGTTAATTGTTAATCCTATTTATTTTGCACACAAAATAGTTGCATAAATAAAGTATTAGCTTACTTTTCATCTAGAGAAGTAAGTGTGAAGGGTGTCTGTCTTTAAAAATAAAATCATCGAGTTTGTCTTTTAAAAGCTGAATATAACGAGATGAGATGGTCCTTTGTTTTAGGTGAAATAATAATAATAATAATAATAATAATGTCTACCGTGTAACTGGAAACTGCGACAAAAATTTAGCTGTTACACATCTGCTCAAAGTTTTTAAGCATCTGCAATGGCAAAAAAAAAGCATATTTAAGACTTTTAAGTGATCATCATTAATGTGAGCTGTGAAATATTAAATCTCAATCTATAGAAGTTCAATAATTTAATAAACTCTTCAAATAAAATATTTGATGCACTTGTTAAATTCAAGTGCAATACAAGATGTTTTTTTTTTTTTTTTTTTTTTTGCTATTTTGTAGGTCAGCTACTGACCATCTTTCTTTTAATAAAAAAAACGTAATCGGAATACTTTTTAAATTGTTTTTATTTGAAAAAGTGTTTTGGGCGGGTTATAAAAAGACTGAGACAATTTTATTATCATCTGGCAACCCCTATAGACTATAATGGCATGGTTGAGTGAGCAAAAATGCAAGAGAGAGTTTGAGCATGAGAAAATATCAGCAATGAGCCGCAGCGCTCCAAATGAAATGAATCGATGGTTCACACACGTGTCGAGCTCAGGGCGAGATCGGTACTGATTACAGATCAACTACAGTCTCTCACCACGAGCTTTTAGTGAGGAACGGGCAGATATAATTTACAACATAAAAACTCATGCTGAAACCGAATATAGCACAATAACTGTTTAATCTTATCTTATTTTTACAACTGTTGGAAGTTGAAAGTGTACATTTTTGTCCTGCACTTTATCATCTTTTATCTCTCGCAGTCAAAATAAGGTTGTTTCAGTTCAGGGCTCGTATTTACTTAAGTGCTTCAGCATCACCCCCAAGAATCGCATTGAAGGTTTTTTTAGGACTAAAAATACTCACTTGTACATGTAAAGTTATTTATGAAGCTTCCTACTCATACTTTCAGTGAAGTGTAGGACTGACCCTATGAAAGCCTGTGATGTCACCATTTATCACACAGTGAGACGCAAAGTAGGCTACACATTATACTGAGTGTTGTAGTTTTTTACAGGTTTTTGTAGTTTTAAACGGAAAATCAAAATGATGAAATTAGCAGCAGCTGTGTGAAAGCTTTATGCACACAGGCAAAACTTACAAGCGCGTGTATGAAGTTATCCTAATCAGACTGCTCCAATCACAGCCGTTTCAAGTCCATGCAATAGCACTATACCCTTATGCCTGTAGAGGACGTAGTAAAGGTAAAGAAGTAATTTGCGTGCATTGCTGGTTTCCCCAGAGTTGTTGGGAGGCTTGGGACGAGGAAGCTCGTCCCAAATTATTATTTTATTGTGTGTGTCATGGATAACAGCAACTCCAGGAAAATCAGGAAATGCGAATGATTTCACCCTGGGTGGTGGTGAGATGAATCTGAGGATGATCTGTGGTGTAAGAGCAAGAGTAAGTTTAATGTATTATCTTCAACTTTTTTGGCATCTTCACTGGCAAATGGCTGACACAGACAAAAA
Source organism: Clarias gariepinus (assembly GCF_024256425.1). Classification (NCBI taxonomy): domain Eukaryota; kingdom Metazoa; phylum Chordata; class Actinopteri; order Siluriformes; family Clariidae; genus Clarias; species Clarias gariepinus. Next base: position 1,976,141 of record NC_071126.1, on the reverse strand, counting down.
TAAAGAAAAAATGGAAAGGAACAAAGGAAACAAAGTCACAAAATTTAAGTTGTTTAGATAATCATTATGCTCGGTGTAACCTGTGTAATTGACAGTTGTGGTACGATCTGAGCTTTTGAAACATTAGCAGGCAGCACAGTATCCTTTGTGGTAGAAGCAAACTATTTGCTAAATATGTTTTAGGGACAAAATGAAAAAAAAAAAAAGAGAGAAATAATAAAAAATATATATATTATAAAATCCTGCTGTTTACAGAATCGTAATACAAATCAAATCGGCTCATATGTATCGCAGTGATATCGAATCGAGTGGTCCCTGGCAAATTCCCGTACTTCCCCTACTGTGCTGTCTGCCAGTTTATGACCAGTTTAAAGTGCAGCACCTGTAGGATTATAGAGGAACTGCAACATTTTACCACCTCAAATGCAAACGTATCTTAATAAAAAATTTAAAATAAACATTTAAATCAAAGTTTGGAGTCAGTCTAGCAGTACAAGGATCAAGAATATGTAACTAAATCAGTATTTTCTGCCTTTCTAATTCTCACCCACAATGCACAAAAAACACAAATGCACTAACAAAATAAGGCGCCAGATGTTTTTCCTCAGGTTGTGGACAATCGCTAGAATTTCTTCAGTGACCCGGACTTGCACATGAACTCGGAGCGTCACGTTTGACCTCGCTGCACTCTTCTGTGCTTGATCTCTCGCCTCACCCGCACTGTAAACAAACGCTCATGGATAATAATTCAGCAGTAGCTACAACTTCTAGTTCCAGTATTATGCAGCTGTAGTGTACGCGGTCTGTGATTTTGGTGTTTACAACTTTTATGTAGCGTCTCTCGCTTACTATTGTACAAATATTTCCAAAAGTTACCGTTACCTGTTTTGGATGCCATTTTGTTATCTCCATTAAAAAGCAAAGTTTATAACAGACAACTGTGGAATTAAACCAGCAACAACCAGATTGACATCAAACGATGAACACACAGTTAATAGACGATTGATCATGGTGAGAGTTCAGCTTGTGCAGCAGTGTGGTACACGGGTAAATAAGGCAGCGGATTTTGTGCTCCTGTCACATCTGTTCACTGATGAAACACAAGCATGCTTGCTTCCTTCTGTGTGTGTGTGTATGTTAAAACTTGTTGCTGGGTGTGATCCTTCAGTTTTCCTCTTCTAAAAAAACTTGTAAAGCTTTATAGGTCTTTCTTTAGCCTCCTCTCATTGTTTTCTAGCCACTTTTTTTTTTTTTTTTTTTTTTTTTTAAACTTATCGCAACTTTCTCAACAACCCAGGGCTGAGGAGGACAGGGATTTCCTTAACCAGGGGAGCACTAGACATGTGATTCGCATTCTCTTGCTAGAACTTATGTTCTGTACACATGCACACACTGGCACATGTACACACACCCACCCCTCCTAGCATTTTTAGACTTTGATGAAAGGAACTTGTGTTGTACTTAAAATGTGCAATTTATGGATTACAATTGTGATTATTTGTCTTGTTATGAATTTTAGATGAGAGTCCTGTATATTTTATCACAGTAGGTGTGGAAGACGATTCGATTAGAAGATGAAACAGTTGAGATTAAGTTAAACTCATCATGTTAGTGCAGAGCCGCTGTGTTTTTTTCTAAAGTAAGGACCTGTCAAAGTGCCTCATTAGATCAGTTTAAGAGCTCGCTGATCGACTGACCGTGCTCTCCACCTCGTTTTGTGTGTGTGTGTGTGTGTGTGTGTGTGTGTGTGTGTGTGTGTTTATTTAACCAGCAGGACATGATGTTTGCCAAAAAAAAAAGTTTTTTTTTTACTTAGTTCTATGAAGGCAAACAAGTCAGAACAGTTTTTACTTGAAACATGTTTAAACACACACACAGAGATGTATTGACATCTGGTGAAATGCAAAATGTGACAAGGCTGCATTGTGTGTTTTTATATCCAGGCATATCTGTGTGTTTTGTTTGTGTGTAAATCTGCATCTGATCTCCATGAGGAAACATTTTATTTAGACACACACAAACAAACAAAAAGCATGATAGTTTCCTTCCAGTTACTGAAGTGAAAGGGACCATTGGATATAGTTTAAGGAGAGTTGTTATATACAAAGCTAATTTCACCCTGCTCTCTCTCTCTCTCTCTCTCTCTCTCTGTCGCCAGCCTCTGTCCCAGTAAGCAGCAACAGCAGCACGAATAGACGGCAAACGGCTCTGTCGGTTCCACTCAGCTGGGAGAAGCGCAGCATTCACGCCGCAGCCATGTCCAGCATCACCATCGACCCCGAGCTCAAACCCGGGGAGTTCGTCATCAAGAGCCTTTTTGCCGAGTTCGCCGTGCTTGCTGAAAAGAAGATCGAAGTGGTCATGGCTGAACCGCTGGTCAGTACCGCCGGGGCATAAAACGTCCACACGCTCACAGGCTGAAAACACGCATCTTTATGTATTTCATGTATTCCATCATTTTTCACATTTCATAATTGCAGCAGCCTCATTTCCCCTCTCATCTGTCTCAACCACTCAGCATTCAGCATCACCAGCCTGTGCCATCTGTCATCATCTGCACCTGTTTCTCACTGGTTTATGCATATTTTTTAATGCTTGAATCCTTCATAAGGTCACTGTGTGGCTTAACAAACAAAAATCATTCCTCTGAAACTGGACTGAAAATGAAAGTTTTTTAGGAAGCCTGGAGAACTATTTCTTAAGACTACATTAAAATAACAAGGAAGTCTGGCTCTTTAGAAGCAAAATATAAATCATTAAGACTTATGCACAGTACTGTGTATAGGTACCACTAAAAAGTTTAAGTAAATAAATGTTCCATGCAGCACATGCTTCATTTATTTATTTTTTTGTGCATCCCCATGTAATGTATGAGATTTTAAGTCATCATAATAATAATTATTATTATGATTATTACCGCTATGTATTTTTGTACATGCTGGTGGCAGACAGCTGATTTGTTTGATGTTTTCCTTCATCATGTCGGTACTGAAAAGTGCATACAGACGCCGATGCTCAGTTTCTTTAACAGACACTCACTACATCCTCACCATTTTAAACAAGCAGCTGTTTCACCAGAAGCTGTTCGACTTTTCTGGCGATGGATGTTAAACATTGTTTTTGCGATTCTGTTTTTTTGTTTTGAGTGGCTGCTAGGATGTTCTCACTAGGCAACACACATTTCTATTTTGAATATCAGAAATCCTGCCTCATGACTAATGATCCATTTCCTGTCCAGGAGAAGCCTTTATCCAGATCTCTGCAGAGAGGGGAAGATGCACAGTTTGATCAGGTGAGACGTCAAATAGAGGCAGGAGATGTGCTGTGTGAGCGTCTTTGACCCGGGAATCGCTGCGTCATCCCCAGCAATACATCACTGCGGGGTGTTGGAGTGTGTCGGCCAAATGCAAGCAGGGCAGAGAGAGAGCAGTTACATAACTCTTCTCAGCAGTATCCCAGACTTCACTACGCGGTCATCCACGCTCGGGCTAGGGTCAAGATGATTTATGATAATGTCAGAAATCGCTGTGTATCCTGATGGCTGTCACCTAGGTTGTTGTATGCGTGCAGCTTTAAGATCAGTACCAATTAATTTTTTCACAATATCAGTTTCCAGTTCGCCTATTTTGCGTCTTATGCGGCCGTTATATTGTCTGACTTTGGAGTAGAGCAGCAAAACATCTTTCTCTCTAATAATATAACATTGTGTATATCTGGCCACACCCACCTTGGCGGTGAGCATCGCTGCAGCAGTACACTGTTCACACACAGCGTCTAGAGCCTGCACAGAGTCATACTGATAAGCAATAGTGATGGTTTCATGTGACATTAAACGAAACCATTCTAATTCGCTACAGAAATGCAGCATTTCTGTGCAACACGGTATTAAATGTGTCGGTTTATGCTGTGCCGAAGGAAAGTTTTCAACATTTTCTACACAAAGTACTCCACAGTGGCAAAATTTATAAATACAGGAATGTTTTGCTAATTTTAACTTGCCAATTTTTGCTTTATTAAAAGATAAAAACTAAACTATCACATTTTCATAAGCATTCAGACCCCTTGTTATAAAACAAAAAATCAATCACTGCATATCACTATATTAAAACCGTCCATACAGTCAAACACGATACAGAGAAATGAGCAGGCCTGAGTTAAAGACCTTTTTCAGAATGTGATGGTTTAGGTTTCTCCAAAGCAGCCACCATAGGCATACTAGCTTTAGTAACACTACCGTCGCTGTAAAAATGCTGGATTGAGCCAGCCTGGTGTCTGGACCTGAACCCAATAGAGTATCTCATTCTGACTTCCAAAAGAAAGGTGTACCAAGCTTGTAACATCATTCACAAACAGACTTGAGGCTGTCAGTCCGGCCAAAGGCGTCTTAATCATGTGATGAATTTAAATACTTGTGTAAATGGGATATTTCATTGATTTGTAATATATGATAAAGACATTCAAAACACCTGTTTTTATTTGTTTTTGTGGAGTATTGTGTGTAGAATATTGGAGAGAAGAAAAGGTTTTGAATTTGTTTTCTGATGCGTGTGAAACATAATATATATGGAATCTTAAAGTCCAAAAAACGAGTAAAGAGTGTTATATAGGAAAAAAACATAAACATAACCAAGAAGAAATAGGCTTAAATCATCTTTCTCATCTTAGTTACATTACCCCTGACAAAATAAAATCTTGACATTTGTCAATTAAGGAGCAAAAGTACTGCATTTATTCTGGTGTAGGTTAAGTGGGTTATTGTCCTGCTATATAATAATGTATGTGAATTGGTATAAGACCTAACATACTGCAGTGTGTAATGTGTGTTTGCTGTGTGTGTTGTAGTTAATAAGCTCTATGAGCTCGATAGCAGAACACTGTTTGCCTTCGCTGCTGCGCACGCTGTTTGACTGGTACCGGAGGCAGAGCGGCACAGAGGATGAATCCTACGAATACAGACCCAGGTCCAGCACCAAGTCCAAAGGGTAAAAATACATTATATGGTGACATACCAGCATGTTTTTATTTTACTCGGTGGTTGTGTGTTTTTTTTTTTTTTTTGCTTTTAGAATGTTAAGTCAAAAAATAATTTATCAGTTAGCAACTACTTTTTCATTTTTCCAGTAGAGATAGCATTTTGTGGCACTGAAACATTACATTTTGTGCTAACAGTACAAACATACTGGAGTTACATTCTCATGGAGCAAGCATATGCTTTTGCTCGCTCAAACCCTCTTGTCTGCAATTGTAGTAGCCCAAGCAAACTCTTGATTAACACAGCATGACACATGTGACAAAAAAAATCAGCCAATCATGGCTAGAAGTTAATTCTGATTGGCTTTTTAAGATAATACTTCATGCAGACATGTATGTGCCAGCACACACACACACTCGCGCATGCACGTATCTAAATGAGCTCTATTAGCCATAACATTATAACTGAAAATATATATACAGTTTATTACATCTTTTTGAAAAACTTAACCAGTGAAAAGGGGGCAAAAGATGAATTTAATACATTAAACTTTTTTTTTTCTCCTTCAGGGATGAACAGCATCGAGATAAAGACTACCTACTGGAGAGAAGGGACTTAGCCATAGACTTCATTTTTTGTTTGGTTTTAGTGGAGGTTTTGAAACAGGTGAGATGTGTCCATGTGCTGTGTTTCCTTGTAAGTAGTTTAGGTGAATACATCAGTATCGGACTCTTTGCATAGCCTTGTGGTATTATGGATGCTGATGACCCTGTTTGTTTATTTATTTTTCCTGCTTAGATTCCTCTTCATCCTGTACCGGATGCATTAGTACATGAGGTCCTTAATCTGGCCTTTAAGCACTTTAAACACAAAGAGGGGTAAGTAGTGTACACATTAGAGGTGGGAAAAAATAGATTCACTTACACATTACAATTCTGTTTGTGTGGTAATTCATTAAATATATTTTTTTATTTTGCTTTAATATGTTTGCATTTTCAGTGGTAAAATGTTCCAGTTCATCTACATTCCCACAGGTTTTAGCGAGCTTTAAACTATTCACACACAGTTGATTCTGGTAGTGACATAATTTTCAACATTATAGAATTAACCATTGAACATGTCTTTATGCTGATTGATCTAAAGCAGATTTTGTACATAAAATATAACAGCAAGTGATTCAAAATTCAAATGTGCAAACACACACATGATTTAAAGGTAAGAAGTGATACTGTGTTTACTGCTTTGAGCAGGCATGTTACTCAGAGTTTAGGGGACCCTCACATTCCCAAATAGGAATTCTGAGTTGAGGAAGCAGCATTTTCCTTTTTGGTTTTATGTGTTTGGTGTTCAGGGTTAACAACTTTAAGCGAATGCATCAAAAGAAAACAGTGTGTATGTAATTTGTTGGTTTGTGTGACAGGTACTCTGGCCCCAACACTGGTAACGTGCACATCATTGCAGATCTGTATGCCGAGGTCATCGGAGTCCTCACTCAGTCCAAGTGAGTCAGGATTTCTCTGCATGTTCTGTTTCCTTTTTTTTGCATTACTGTTAGTTTCTCACACCATCCGAGTAACAAACTAAGCACGGGGCATTCTGAGCAGCTCCAGACACATTTACCGTTGACATAATTCATCTTCAACACATGCTAAATTTTCAGCACTGTTACACAAAGCACCCAGTAATCTAATTTAACTTGGAGCTATGATGGTAGTAATAAAAAAATGATTTACTCTATGGGTGCTCCATGACTTCCTGCCTAGAACTACTTAAATCTACTAATAATGTCTACAGCACATTATGTACTAATATAAAAATTGCCCGTAGCCTGCTGTCTGATTCTATTAGCTTAGATCACTATGTAGAGAAAACCACAACTCAACCGCATAGACATGTAGAGGAATGAATATCATGCATTTAATTTGGTGTCGTGGATGTGTGCCTCCATGCAGGTTTCAGGCAGTTCGTAAGAAATTTATCACAGAGCTGAAAGAGCTGCGGCAGAAAGAGCAGAGTCCTCACGTGGTGCAGAGCATCATCAGCCTCATCATGGGCATGAAGTTCTTTAGAGTTAAAATGTATCCTGTGGAAGACTTTGAAGCTTCCTTTCAGTTTATGCAGGTTGGTGCGCGCACGCACGCACACACGCACACACGCATGCACACCAAACAATAGGCATCAGTGAATTGCAGACAAAGTTTAGACATCAGAATTGATGCAGCTCTAACCACTACTCCACAGTTTTGCTAATGTCATATTTAGTAAAGCTATATGCAAAATCTATATATGCATTCAATCACTTACTTGTATTATAACTGTAACTGGTATTGAGTCTCAACCCTATCTGGTTTTACTATTACAGTTGAAAGAAGTTTTTAATTTGGGAAGCAGATCATGACACCAATCACAACAATACTGAAGATTTTTTTTTTACAGACACAGAGCTTGTCAGTGTATATTGTCAAATCGGAAACGTGACGTACTGTGATGTTCTGGCTTTGTTGCTTTTTATTTATCCAGACGTCATTGCAAACTATCACTCTGTGGTATAATAGTTTCTTTTAAATGGAACTAAGAGACCCAGACCTGTTCTAGCATGACAAAGCCAGCTCAATGCTGTGTTAAGGTTGGAGTGGAAGAACTTGAATGTCCTACATAGAGCCCTGACTGAACTCAAACCCCACTGACACACCTTAGGGATGAACTGGAACTGGAGCCTCCTTGACATGCCAACATCATTACCTGAGCCCACTAATGATCTCGATGTAACTCAAATCCCAACAGCCCCATTTCAAATCCATCTAGAAGGCAAGAGTGGAGGGTCTTATAACCGAAAGGGGGATAAACAGCAAGTACATGCTATTGTTGTTCATGAACAAACAAACCGTAGACTGTAACCTGGCTGCGCGTATGTGTGCGTGTGGATGCGCGTATGTGTGCGTGTGAATGCGTGTGTGGATGCGCATATGTGTGCGTGTGGATGCGCGTGTGGATGCGTGCGTGTGTGGATGCGTAGATACTCACGCGTGTGTGTCTGAATGCGCGCGGATGCGTGCGTGTGTGGATGCGTGCGTGTTTTTGTTTGGATTGCAGTGTATATGGGTTCCTTCCTCTAAGCTCGTTAACTCTTGCGCAGTAATTGTGTTTGATTTCCTAAACCTTTTGTCGTGACCATAATGCCCATCTCATGCCAGTAGTTCAGTGTTGAGTAACGCCTGTTTTTATTAACTCGCAGTAAAAATCTGCACTCAGTATGTGTTCAATTTAAAAAGTCCTCTAAATTAAACAATTTTGTGCGTCTAGTTTACAGCTGCTGTTACAGGAGTGTCCCTTCCTGATTGATATTACGTTGATAAATTTTTATTACATTTTTATAACTAACAATATGAATTTTGTGTGTTTTCTTTATTGATACAGGAGTGTGCCCAGTATTTTCTTGAGGTAAAAGACAAGGATATAAAGCATGCTCTAGCTGGCTTGTTTGTGGAGATCCTCATCCCTGTAGCTGCTGTAAGTACCTTACTGCCCCTCTACTACATGCTTACTGTACTTGTGTATATAACTGTGTATGATCCTGAAACCCACCTGGCACCATGCTTCAGACTCGAACTATTTTTGGGAGTTGCATTCCGATACATAACCACAAAATTTGACTTGCGTATCCCAGATGCAAATATGCAGCCTTATCTTCGAGTTAGGGCAGTGTCCCTACTCCTCATCGTACCGATTGTGTCAAGGAGAGGAACATTTCACAGCCATGAAAACTAGTGCAGTGGTGCTTTGAGGAGCTAATCAGTCTTCAGTATGTCCCTGAATGAAAACGAAAGATGATTAGGTTAATTGTTTGATGATATTGGAGGGCTGTTTAGTTGGATTCTTTATTGAGATCACTGTCACAATGCTTGGATTGAACTTATAAATGTGAAACTTACTCTGTGTAAATCTGTATGTATTGCACAAATGTAGAAATTTAATAAATGAGTTTATATCATTATGCATTTAAAAAGCTATACATTTCTTCATATCTGATTTTTTTATTTTTGTAAAGCTGCTTTGTTACAGTTTCCATTATTTAAAGATTTTTATCTTTATTTCGTGATTTAGTTAGGGCCAAAAATGACCAAATGTTCTTTCAGAAAGTATTAAATATACTTTTGCATGATTCTTTGTAAGGCCCATATATGTATATTTATTAAATATCTATTTGTAGTTTGTAGCATTTGTTAGTTACAGTAATAATTATGTCAGTGCCATGACTTCACACTGTGTGTGTGTTTCTGTTTTAAGACTGTAAAGAATGAGGTGAATGTGCCCTGCCTAAAGAACTTTGTGGAGATGCTCTACCAGACTACTTACGATCTCAGTTCCAGGAAGAAGCACTCATTGGTAAAGCACCTCTCTTTCTGTGTTCATACACAGGGAATCTTTGTTTCTGCCCCTGTTACAGTTTTTTTCTATAAACAATTACAGTCTAGACTGACTGACTAACTGAAACCATAAACATAACTGATGCCATAACTGCTGTTACTTTCAGCCGTAACAGAAACAAACCTGCAACTGTGTGCAAGAGTAAACGAAAGTGAAACTTGCAAATTTTCAAGTAGTGTTTATTAAAATGAACCATGTATGCATGGTAAACAGTTCAGAGAACGATGTGCGTACAGAGCGTTGTGTACACACAGCAGTAAATTTGTGGAAGTTGTAGGGGTGCAGAGACAAGAGTCACTGATACACCGTGGGCTGGTCGGTCCTACGCTGCCTGGAACACCTCCTCACTTCAACCCAGGCCAGACATAACTGGATGGAGGCACGGTGATATAGCAGCAGCTACGGGCAGTCTAGGCCTGGCTCGAGGCCATGAAGTGTGAAATAAACAATATTTTCACAGTGAGGTCAGGCGACAAAACACCTGTCAAACTGCAACCACTGCCAGTCATGGTAATCTGGTTGAAAACGTAATTAGGCGGAATAACATGGATGTGATAACAACTAAATAATTATATCAGTTTCAGCGACCATAATCGAATTTCTTTCTAGTCTGGGTGCGGGTGATCACTTAGAAATAGCAGGTGAAATGTAAGTATGTGGAAAACGGTAGACAGCGCTTCTTTCTGAGCATCTTAAAAAGCAGTTTTAAAAGATATGGAAAATAGCTGATGAAGCTTGTGCTTGCTTCAACCTTCCTGGTTAATGGCAGTCATGTGACATTTACTGTAGCTTGTGGGTACAAATTGGGCATACCCCATTAGGAAGAAAATTGCATTTACATTTTTTTTTTATATTTCATTAAGCACAGTGAGGCCTAAGAAGGGAAAATACTACAGTTTGGAGCAATTACAATAAACATTTAATTTTCCTCACACCAACTGAGTGTATATATGTGTGTATCTCTCTCTTTCTAGGCCCTGTTTCCCCTGGTCACATGTTTGTTGTGTGTCAGTCAAAAGCAATTTTTCCTCAATAACTGGCACATCTTCCTGCAGAACTGCCTCTCACACTTAAAGGTACAACATAACCAGTACAGTCAAATTATTTTTCTGTCTTTTATTTTTTTTGCATCATATACTCAGTTTAAACTAGCATAATGCTTTAGAATTTTAGTCACAGTCCCTAAGGCGAATAACATCAACATCACAAAACTACTTTTACTGTATTAATATTCTAGGGCTTGCTTGACCTCCTCATGGCTGCCTTGGATATTACCTCTAAAAGTGACAGAAGGTGTTGTGACATTATTTTAATAAAGCTCAGTGAGCAGCTGCTTTAGATGCGTAATATGATGTCAGTCTCAAAAATATATGCAGACATTAGTATAATTACAGTAATAATATAAATTATATATAATACATAAAAGGAAATTCTTCTCATTCAAATAACTTCAGGTGAGCGAATCTGTGTGAATCTGGAATGCTTGATAATCAGAGCTGCCGCTTTTGGGTCGTATTTAAAATGTAGACATGATGCTGATGTGGAAACTTATTTATTTATTGCTTTTTTCCTGGAAGAGGTAGAAGTAAGGTAAACTTCAGAACATTTTCTGCTATCATTATATCGTTTACATTTAAACTAAGCAAGATAAGAAGCAGCTTTTCCCATGAATCCCATGTGTATATACTTTAGATTAATGTTTCTAGCATTATTTGTGAAAATGTACTGTTATTACCTGCGAATCCCACCTCCACCAACTACACAATAGTTTTCTTTAGGGTTTGGCAGGTCTGCAGGGTAATTTCAGTATTACACTCCTAGAACGTGGATGTCAGGATTGTTTCACACTTGCAGGGCAATAACGTACAGTGTGGTGGTTAGTTTTTACTGCTTGTAAGTGTACAAAAGAACCAATTTAGTTAATTCAATTAAAGGTACATTACAGCAAGTACTAATTTATAAGTAATAATAACTGTTTTTTTTAAAGTATATCATATACAAAACAGTCTATTTTTTATTTCTTCATTGATATAACGTGCATGTCTAGATCCTGTATGCTTGTGTGTTGCTTAAAGCCGAAACTGTGCAGAACAATTAATAAATCTTTGATCTGTTGCATATTGTCAGAACATTTTTCTTGCCTTTTCCTCCTGGTGATGGAGGGTAATTTTTTTTTTTCTCAATGAATTTTCCTGATTTAAAGTTGATGTTCATGATGGATCATATGTGTGTAATTCAGTGTGATTTTTTTTTTTCTTTTTGTTTTACACTTGATTCTTGGTGATTCCAGTTCAATTAGCATTTAATCTAATCTTATCGGCTTTGCTTCAGTTGTACGAGGTGTCTTTCATTGCTCCTGTAATCCAAACTGATTTCTAAGCCAATCATGGCGATTTTTTGTTTTTGTGCGTAAAATTCAATGATTAAAGCTGTTGATCAAAGAGTTGGCATGAATGATGGTTAGAAGCTTCTGTAAGCTCATTATGGGGTTGGTTCCTTCTTGATAGATCCATGATCTCTCCCTGTTCAGTTCTGCTTTTTCCCACAGCTGTCGTTGTCTTTTTTTTTTTTTTTTTTCTTTTTCTTTTTTTTTTTTATATAACCCCTTTCGCTTCATGTTTGTCTCTGTCCCTCCACCAAAGCCAATCACCTGAAGCCTTTGAAATTACTTTGCCTCTCTTTCTTTTAAGCTGTTTGTTACTAATTAGAGTGCTTTAACACTACTCTACTCTGCTACAGCCCCTAGCATCATGCTGTAATCCATTGTACTGGTAATTTTTTTTTTTCGTGAAATTTTGATATAAAAATGTTTCAATACTGTACATAAGCTTGGCAAAACAAGAATCCCTGGAGCATAGTCGTATTTTTGTATCTAATCTCCGAATACTGAAGAAGAGCTTCAGTTATTTAAACCTTATTAGTGCTTTATAATTATTTTTATAAAATGACATTTAAGTCTTGTAAAATTTAGGCTGCAAATCTGAGTCACCGCTTTTTTTTTTAGCACAAAAGCTAAATAAGTAAGTTTAAAAAAAATGTATATATATTTTAAATCTGTTCCTGTTCAGTAAATGTTAGCCGCCATGTTGTTGTGACGTCCCATCTGGGAATCTCTAGTTTCTAGCAGCAACTGTCCTGAGGCACATATTTACTCCATACCTAGCACAATAGATTTCAGCATCAGCATTTCTCTATTATCTTTGCATCTTCCCATGATTTACTTGAAGGATGTATTACAGATTCCTTCCAAACTCTTGGTACAAAACTCTCACAAACTGCTCTATGTGTTATTATTAGTTGTTAGTAAGTTTGGTTTGTTTTAGGTCATGTTTGCTCTCTCTCTAGTTCTTACTATCACTTTTTGTTCTTTTGTTTTTAACATGCATGTTTTTTCCCACTGATCAAACTCCCCTCCCCATCTTTTCCTTTCTTTCTGTCTTTTTTTTTTTTCTTTCATTTTTCCCCATCTCACAAATTCATTTGCTCCAGATGCCATCAAACAACAGCATCCGTAAGCAGATTGAAACCCTCCAGGTGAGTGGTGACTAACTGTCAGCGGAGCTGATCTTGTTTTTAGGAGGTCTCCTGATTGGCTTTGTCTACTGTACATGGGTGAATTAGAGTCATGGATCATTTGTGCTTTAAACCCCTTTTCCAGTGTAATAGCAGAGTAGACAATTAAGCTTCTAATAGCAGGTGTGGATTTGAGTTGCATTTAGAAAAGACACTATTTAGGTTGCACACACAAGCTCAATCTCCTTGTCTTAGAAAAAAGTGGTCTATTTAACCTTGCTTGTAGTCGTCATACCCGTGTATGTTCTTTAGTCCACAGTCTGTCTTTGAAACTGCAATAATGGAATCAGTTTGGTCTGCTTTTAGAAGTTGTGGGTGTTTGTAATGAACCTGGAGTGTACGAGTAGTTTAATGCATGTTGGTTATATGTTAAAGGCTTATTTGCAGGTTTTTCTTTTAATAAGAATGTCAGTTATCTTTTCTTGAGATTAAGTTGAGTTGTGGCTTGTTAAATCACTTAAATGAAGCCTACAAGGACCTGAATCATCAATGCATATACTCACAATTAGTTTGATTTTATTCACATTAGATTCAGTGTATGGATGTGTACAAGGGTGTTCAAGTCAAACCAGGACTTTTAATTGTGCAGAATAACAGAACACAGTTATAAAAGTCAAAACTTTTTTTAATTCTCTATGTAATCCCTACACTAATGCAACACTAACACACTTAACCCGGCATCTCACTAGTGCTTGGATACCATCAAGTTAGAACATTTTCTCAGTATTCCGGAGCCATGATCAAACTGTCTGCTTCATGTCTGAAACGCTGGCCTCGCAGCAACTCCAATAATTGAAATTTCATCACTTGACTTGAATGCCTCTTGTATACTATATGTCTGATATTTTCACAAATATGAGATACTCTTTAATGATTATATGCATGTTTTATTTTATTTAGAACAAAGATCCCAAAATGTCTCGTGTAGCACTGGAGTCGCTCTACAGGCTGCTGTGGGTTTACATCATCAGGATCAAGTGCGAGAGCAACACCACCACTCAAAGGTAACCCAGACACATTCTGCAAAAAAAAAAAACATGGCGTGTTTTTTGTTTAGTGACACTCACAGAATTGTTAAATATACAAATTCTAATTTTATTTGTAACAGTAAGATGTGCAGTGAAATTCTTATGAAATTCTGTGATCTAAAAAGAAAGGGTACAATTAAAGTGAAATAGAATTTTCCAATAATGGCTGAAAATTAAAAAATAGGCTATAGATTATTTAGGACTTACAGACTGTACAGTAAAAAAGTGTAAGAATCTTAAAGTGAAAAAATGCTTTGTGGTTATGACTGCAAATAGTACGCAAAGATCACTAACCTCTCCTTTCTTTTTCTTCCAGTCGCCTTCTCAGTATTGTTTCAGCACTTTTTCCCAAGGGCTCCCGCAGTGTGGTACCCAGGGACACACCACTTAACATCTTTGTCAAGATCATTCAGTTCATTGCTCAGGTAAGCTTGAAAACTCACATCAAGTCATCTCGCTTACGGTGTCTGCGGATTTAGAAACTTACTTGCGCTTCATTTATTTTATTTGGAGGAAAGGCAGAGTAAAAATTCTTCCACAAATGTAACTTTTATTTGTCACATTAACAACCATTTACAGTAACATGCGATTTGTTTGGGCTTGCTTTGTTATTATCTATCTGAATGTTTAAAACTGAGGAAGGGCAGATGTATAGCAGATGAGGTTGACTGTAGCAGGTTATTGTGGTTATACGAGGTTATTGTGGTCTCCCTCAGTTGTTTAGTGATATCACAGTTAGAATAAGAGCAAAAGATTATGCCTTGAATGATTCATGCAGATAATTCATGAACATTCTGACCAGTAAATGGTAAATGAAAGGTCAGTTTCAACAGGAGTGTTTCTGGTGTAGAAAATTAGACTTTGTATGTGGAAGTATTTGTTGAAGCTCTTTATGTCCTTAATGAGCTCTCATTTGTCCATGCGTGTGTCTGTGGTTATCAGGAAAGGCTGGACTTTGCCATGAAAGAAATCATCTATGACCTGCTTTGTGTTGGCAAGTCTCAAAAGACTTTTACTATCAACCCAGAGGTATGGAACCACACATAGTGTATATATAGGATAAAGCCATTGCTAAACCTTGGATTGCAAGCATAATTTGTTCTGGAATAATGGAAACTCAAATGATTCGTTCAATGTGCATGTGTGAAGAGGAGAGAAGGAGGGAGGGAGAAGACTTTCACACATGCATGTGCATGCGCGCACAAACATACACACTCTAACAGAAACACAGCTCTGTCACGAAACCTCTTTAACAAAGAACCTCTCTAATGACACTAGCAAGCGCACACGCACTAACAATCACTGCTGTAAAATAAAAATAAGACAAATTTACCTGCAGGTTACCTTTGAAAAGAATCCCTGCATGGGAGGAGATTACACATGATAACCTAGCAAGAGTGAAGAACCATTGGTTTAGTTGTGAACACAGCAGACAAAGCACATGCGTACTACTCGTTTATTAAGTTCAAATTTATTTACAAAATGTTCTCGTCTTGCAAAACGCTCTCAGACCAAGTTACTCGCAATCCAAGGTGCCACTGTACTGTTACTCTTACCTTCCCTTTCTCTTACACCTATCTCTTTTGCTTCGTCAGAGAATGAATATTGGTTTACGGGCTTTCTTAGTAATAGCAGACAGCCTTCAACAGAAAGACGGGGAACCACCTATGCCCACTACTGGTGTCATCCTGCCCTCGGGCAACACTTTACGAGTCAAAAAAATCTTCCTTAATACCACGCTTACCGATGAGGAGGCCAAGGTCATTGGTAAGAAATCCTGCCTGTTCTCTGCAGTCTTTTCTATTTGGCTGTGACTAAGAATCCTAAAAACAGAATAGCTTTGTGTCTTGGCTGTGTGGTGCTTCTGAATAATCAGTTTTCCCCTTTTTAGGAACATAGCAATGTAAGAAAGTTTTTGTTGTTTTGTCTGGATTCCAGCCACTGATTTATTATTTCTGTGTATCTCAGCCCATTGTTTTATACTTGAAAGCATTTTTCAGACTTTCTCAGAGGCTGCAGCTAAAGGTTTTTTTATAGTCAATACTGACTATATTGTCTGACTGCCTCATGGAAAATGGAGTTCTATTGTAAATTCAAAACGCAAAAAGTATCTTTTGTGTTTCTCCTGTTTAATGTATTTGTCCTTTGTGTGTGTGTTCATGTGCGTGTAGGAATGTCTCTGTACTATCCTCAGGTGAGAAAGGCTTTAGATAACATCCTCAGGCACCTGGATAAAGAGGTGGGCCGCTCTATGAGCATGACCAGCATGCAAATGTCTAATAAAGAACCAGAGGACATGATCACGTGAGTGCATGCTCCCTCTTTCTTTCATGTTTTATATTGATTCGGGTTATATCTGTTCAATCCAAATGAGTGCTGCATTATAGTTACAGCTGGAATGCAGTTCCATATAAAATGTTTAAGGTGTGTAATACAATGTGCACATGTTTCACCACATCCTGTTTTAGTGGAGAGAGGAAGCCGAAAATTGATCTGTTCCGGACATGTGTAGCCGCCATCCCCAGACTGATCCCCGATGGCATGAGCAGACAAGACCTGATTGAGCTCCTGGCCAGGTAATGACCCGTCACTTCAGCCCTCTACACGCTCTCGGAAAAGTTAAAAAAAGTGGCTGATGAGGTTATACCCAGTCCTGGCGTACTGATGGCTTGCAAGCTATGATCAATGATCCACTGTTTATGATCTGTGATCCATGAACATTTTTTACAAACTCTTTTTACATATTTAGACTTTTTTGATGGTTTAAGTAAACTTTTCTATGCTAAATGCTCCAAATTGGCTTTTTGTTTGTTTTTTTACTACAGTAATATTAGTAATATATAGCAATTATTGCTAATTCTTCTTATTACTACTACTCCTAGTCTATGGGCAGTTGGTGCATTATTGCCACCTACTGGAATGTATGAGATATAACATTTTTACAAATCAGCAGCATAAGTTATAAAATAAATACTTTTAGGAGTTTTAATGTGTGTAAAAATAGCTGTCTAGGAAGACATTTACATGTAATATTAGTGCCTTTGACCTTTTGCAGTCTTGTGAGTACCATGTACTGTAGGTGCACAATGCCATTTCACATCTAGTAGTCCCTTGATAAGGGGTAAGTGAGCAATTTAAGAGTCTTCTCGTTAGCTTTGTAACTCGCGTTTGATGTACAAAACAACATGGAAGGTTCAGAGGAGATTCATAACTATTCAGAAGCAGTTAATAAGGAGACAAAGTGTTCTTTAAAATAAACACAAAATTATCTGTTGTGTTTTCGTGCTAAAAGTGCTTGCATTACTATTTTTAAATGTGGGTTTTAGCACTCGCATCCATTAATAACATCCCTTTTGGACAAAGGTTGTGATGTCCTGTGCAAAAGATCTATAGGATCAAATCGGAAATTGCATTAAAACAACGGTCTGCCTATGATTTACAGCTCTAATCACAAAGCCCATTGGGGAGGATTTTAAAATGGTCCAACGAGTGAGAGCGGACTCTAAACATAATCAGGCTTTTATTCTCAAACTGGTGGAATAGAAATCAGCTAAATCCATAGTGTTCTGTTACCTGCCTCTGGGTGATTTGACAAAGAATCACTCTTCTTATCTTCAACTTTAAAAAATAAATAAATAAATAAATCAGGTTTAAACGTGCAATGATGGATATTTTCAGACCTGTAATTCACTTGTATGTGTGCTTATGCTGCAGACTAACCATTCACATGGACGAGGAGCTGCGTGGCTTGGCGTTCACCACTCTGCAGGCTCTTATGGTAGATTTCTCTGACTGGAGGGAGGACGTGCTCTCAGGCTTTGTGTATTTCATCGTGCGGGAGGTGACGGACGTGCACCCCACACTGCTGGACAATGCCGTCAAGATGCTCCTCCAGCTCATCAGTCAATGGAGAGCAGCTGTACAGAGCAGCAATCGCAGCCAGGACTCACAGGTGTGTCTCAGTCGCCGCTTTATATCTTTGAGATGATAACATGACATGACTTCATGTTGTATGCAGAAATGGATTTTTAAAAAGGATTTATCAAATTTTAGGTCATGTTGTGTGAATAAAGACTTGAAAGAAGTTATAACACAGTGTGTGTGTGCGTGTGTGTATATTTCTGTGTGTTAGGGCTCAAAGGGGAGTGGGTGTCTACCCCTGGAGCGCTCTCCTCTCGTCAACGTGCTGCATGTGGTGGAGGGGCTAGCTCTAGTGGTGCTGTGTAGCTGTAGGCCGGCCACACGCCGCCTAGCTGTAAACATCCTTAAAGAAGTGCGTGCACTCCACAACGCCCTGGGAATCGCCAAGGTAACCACTGCCATGACTACAAGGAGCTTCTTTGTATCTATCTTTTTACTTTTAAACAAATTCTTTTTCACAATGCTTTTTCACTTTGCTTCAGGGTGATGAGGAGCTAGCTATAGATGTGATGGATAGGGTGAGTGCTTCAGTACTGGAGAGCTTTATCCATCTCACTGGTGCAGATCAGGTAGGAAATGTGCACACACATTCAGTGTGCAATTTCATCCCCCATGTCATCATATTAAGTACATCATTCCCTGTTACTCAGCTCATGTGCTCTCTGTGCAGACTAGCCTGCTGTACTGTCCCAGTGGAATAGATCTACAGACCCTGGCCGAATGGAGCTCTTCTCCCATCAGCCACCAGTTTGACGTAGTCAGCCCGTCTCACATTTGGGTTTTTGCACACGTGACTCAGGGTCAGGACACGTGGGTCATCAGCCTGTCCAGCTACCTGCGCCAGGAGAACCTGCCCAAGCACTGCCCCACTGCACTGAGCTACGCCTGGCATTTTGCCTCCACCCGGCTGCAGCTGCTCTCTCCCCAAGTTGACATCAAGTAAGGGCATTATTTAAGTTTCTGTTTGACAGTGGTAGCTTAGTGGGATAAGGTAGGCTTTGGGTTACTGATCTGAGAAGGTTGTTGGTTCAAGCCCCAGCTCAGCTTTCAGGGGCACTGTATCTGAAGCGGGGAAATGCAAAGTAAGATTTTCACCATCAAGTGATGTATATGTGAAAAATAAAGGCTCAACTTATTTTAATGTCTATGATTATATCAGGCTTTTCTTTAAATACATGAAGTAAAGAGACACCTCTTAAAAGTAAGCGTAGACCGAGTTAGACACTAGTTTGTGTAACAAATCTACCCCACGACTTACTTTTTTTCCTGATATTTTCCCCCACACCTCTCCAGCAGCCCGATCAACGCTAAGAAGATGAACAGTTTGAGCAGCAGCGACTCGTACGTCGGCCTGTGGAGGAACTACCTAATCCTTTGTTGCAGCTCCACGACCTCCTCCTCATCGTCCTCTTCATCCTCTTCGTCGTCCTCAGCCACTGGCTCTGTCCGCTGTTCCCCTCCAGAGACGCTGGCGTCCACCCCAGACAGTGGATACAGCTACGAGTCAAAGGTCAGAGAGTCACTGCTAAATGTGAAATATAGATATCGTTATGTGCACCATAAATTGGCTTGTTAGGCCAATTTATTGAATGTTCTATGTTAAATTATATGTATAAGGTGTGGACAGTTACTTTGGTGTCTTGGTATATAGGCTAAGATTTTGTTTGTGTCTGTCTGTGTGCGTGCAGATTATTGGCATTCCGTCCCCCTCTTCCTTGTTCAAGCATGTGGTTCCTATGATGCGCTCAGAGAGCATGGACATAACAGAGTCTCTTGTCCTGGGGCTTGGCCGGACCAACCCTGTCGCTTTCAGGTGTGTCTATATCTGTGTGATGTAATGCAGTATCTTCTGTGATTTCACCTCATCGTATCATGAACTGTGTGTGCTCCCAGTGTTGCTGTAAATGCATTTGTGCGTCTGATGTTAGTCTCAGTATGTAATGTTTGTTTCTGTCTATCAGAGAGCTCTTAGAGGAGCTGAACCCCATCATTAAAGAGGCTCTGGAGAGGAGGCCAGAGGTGAGAACTTTTTTTCCCGCATTCTAGTTAGGACAACAGGGAGAATCACAAGTTTGTCTAGTATGCATTTTATGACATAAGTCGTAAAGATATATATTTAAAAGTATATAAACTATATAAAGTAAATACATTTGTGTTTTGAGATATTTCTGCTATTAACTATTATTTCCTTTGTGTATGTAGAATATGAAGCGGCGCCGGCGTCGTGACATCCTCAGAGTCCAGCTGGTCCGGATCTTTGAGTTGCTGGCAGATTCAGGAGTCATCAGCCAGATGTACGGGACTTGTCTCTTTACTTCATTTATCTCTTTATCTTAATCATGTTCATGAGCAGATGTAAATTTTAATATGTGAACATGATATAAAGCAAAGGGATTTTTTTCTAATTATAAAGAGTTTGTTATATAGTGGTTTATTTAGTGTATCATTTTTCTCATGGCTTTGCTTGAAGCAATGCAGCAAATAATTGAGATATTTAAAAATGCTCCACTCTGAATGCATTCACTTTTAAAATTTTGTGGGTTTGGGTTTAAGATTAAACAATGAAAATAATGAGACAATCATAAAAATCTCCGCTTTAATTTCCTGATATTTACATGAAGATACAGTATATTATAAAACATAGAACATGGCATGTTTGGTGGAAAGAGAGCAACCATCTTTAAATCATCAAACTATTGGAAAAGATAGTCCTGAAGTAAACTTAAGTAAAAGACTTTTAATATTTGGTTACATGTCCCCAACTGCTTCAAGCTGTTGGCCCACTAACAAGACCTATCTGTTGGTTTGTTTTGAGGCTTCTCTTATTTGCAGTTTGTGTTGAAGTTTCAGTCTCCTTTTTAGGAGGTGAAACACTGCTTTTTTGAATAAGAGGCCTGGGGACTGACTTGCCATGTCTTGATTGTTGGTACACCAGTGATTCCTGGTTTTCAGCACATTTCGCATTGTTGTACTGGCTATGCCCAATGCAGATTTTCCCCCTTTTAATATGTGTCAAAATGCCTTGCTATTCTCTTATAGACAGCCCACTGGTCTTGATGTTGGTGTATCATTATTACCAGCAAATGCAGCATTCACAGGTGAAACCCAGAGTTTAAACCAAAAGATGACATTCAGAACTATTTAAGTGTTGTATTAATTTTAATCAATAAATCAGACAGAGCACATTTCGGTAATAAGAAATACCTGTCAGTGACATGTTCAAATACAGCTTATCCCCTATTTATGAACGAGTTCCTTAACGGGCGAAGTGAGTCTTGTACGCCTTTGACAGGAATATATAATGTAACTGAGCAAGGGAGACGATTATGCACAGTCCCGCAGGGCGCGACTGAGAGATGGAGAGAAAGAGAGAGTGAACGACTATTGGCTTAGATCATTGGCTCGGCAGAAATTGCTCGTAGTACAAAAACCTTGCTAACTCGCGAACTACGTTGCAATCTAAGTTATTCGCAATCCAAGGTTTTACTGGTATCTCAAAAGTGTTGTCTCTGCACCTTTAAATCACAAGGGGAATCCCGGACGTCATTCTGTCAGCTGTTTTCCACTGTTTCGGACTGTGAACTCTGTCTTGGTGAGGATTTTACAAAATTAGGATTATTCGCCATAGGGACAGCTTGAGAGCGATTTTCTGTCATCGTGCTCCCGGACTGATTCATTGAAACCAGTGAGGCCGACTCATTTGTCCCGCACACATACAATATACCAGACTTTGGATGTTTTGTCGATTCACTTACACACTGAAAACATTGGTTATAATTGTAAACATTTATTTGTACAATACACGTGAGTTACTTCCGTGATTTGTTTGCATCTACGAATGTTTGTAAAACCACTGTCTGTATCACTGTTTGTATTTGCGGAAATTTGTAACTCAAATGTTTGTAAGTCGGGAACTGCCTGTATTAATCATTTGTGAAATAGGCAAACCTTTTCCATTTAAAAATCTTAAAGAGATGAGAGCAGACTAATTATTGTGGTTGATGCTGAGGATTTTTTCCCCATATAGTTCCAAAGTGTATGACCTTTGTTATATTTTGTGTTTCTGGGCTTGATTGTCTGTTTTTCTGTGTGCATGCAGTGGAAGTGGGGGGCTGGATGGGGAGAGCCATTCTCTGAACAGTACCTTGTTAGAGTACGTTGATCTGACACGTCAACTGCTTGAGGCTGAAAATGACAAAGACTCAGACACACTCCGAGACATCCGCTCGCACTTCAGCGCCCTGGTGGCCAACATAATCCAAAATGTACCAGGTACATCCTTTATAAGCACTCACTCCAAAATATGCACTCATTACACATTATTCAGTATTTTTTATTCTTTAAAGGCACATTTCACTGTCTTGTAGTTTTTGAAAGTTTTATTAAAGTAATAAATTCCTGTTTTCATGTCTGTGTTCCCTAGTGCACCAGAGGAGGAGTATTTTCCCCCAGCAGTCTCTAAGACACAGTTTGTTCATGCTGTTCAGTCACTGGGCCGGACCCTTCAGCATTATGTTCACTCCTTTAGACCGCTACAGTGACCGGAACATGCAGATAAACAGACACCAGTACTGTGCTCTTAAAGTAAGCACAGACATACATACACACCAATTTGCTCAGATTTATACAAAAACAGGATTAAGTGCCACCAGTGATTTACTTGATTACACCTGTTTTCTCCAGGCCATGTCTGCGGTCCTTTGTTGTGGCCCCGTGGCTGATAACGTCGGCCTCTCTTCTGATGGATACCTCTACAAATGGCTAGACAACATCCTGGACTCACAGGACCGCAAGGTAATAATCCATACACTCTTTAAAAGTGCAAGCGCTCTACGTGATACAGCTTGAAAAGCAGTTATTTAATTAATTCTTATTACAGCCAGTGTGAATATGTGAAATGTGTTTGCAGGTTCACCAGCTTGGCTGTGAGGCAGTGATGCTGCTCTTAGAACTAAACCCAGACCAGAGCAATCTGATGTTCTGGGCCGTGGATCGCTGCTACACAGGCTCACGCAGAGTCGCCACTGGCTGCTTCCGAGCCATTGCTAACGTCTTTCAAAACAGGTACAGAACAGTAAACCTTCGTGTCTTTATATGAGTGCTTCTTTGTGAGTGTTGTCTGAGGAGAGAGTGTGTGTTTATTATATCTTGGTTATTTGTGGCAGGGATTATCAGTTTGATACGGTGGTGCTACTGAACCTAATCCTCTTTAAGGCTGCAGATTCTTCTAGAGACGTCTATGAAGTGGCCATGCAGCTACTTCAGGTAGAAATAGTGCTTGTTTAGCTCCATCTAACATTTCTGAATATGTGCCTTATGCTTTCATTGTGCAAAATATTGAAGCAATCAGTGAAAAAGCAGTGGTGTTAATTATAATCAATGTATATGTTAGATCCTGGAGCCGAAGCTCTTCCGCTATGCCCATAAATTGGAGATCCAACGCACTGATGGAGTCCTGACTCCACCATCACCACTGCCCCATCTGTACTCAGTGTCTTACTACCAGCTCAGTGAAGAGCTGGCACGAACATATCCTGAGCTCACACTCCCGATTTTTTCAGGTACAAAACAAAGTCCAGTGTTTGACATCTTGACTCCAAATTTCACTTTTACTTTGCATATCTTTGATCAGCATTCGCTCTTCATTGTTTGTACAAATGCAGAAGTGAGTCAGAGAATCCAGATGGCACACCCTGGTGGTAGACAGGTGATGTTGCACTACCTGCTGCCATGGATGAACAACGTGGAGCTGGTAGATTTTAAGCCACCGGTGCGGCTGCAGGAGGATCCGGAGGAGGAGGAAAAAACACGCGAACGTGAGATGATGGTGAACAGTCGCAGGTGGCTTCGAGGAGAGGGTTGGGGATCTCCACAGGCAACCACCATGATCCTAAACAACCTCATGTTTATGACTGCTAAGGTACATATGCTGGCTGGGTTTTCCATGATGACTCAGCATCTTTGGAGTATTGTAAACATGAAGTCTACACACTCAAGTATTGCCTAACGTGTGTATGTGTGTGTGTGTGTGTCCAGTATGGAGATGAGTTTGCATGGTCAGAGATTGAGAATGTATGGACCACATTGGCAGATAGCTGGCCCAAAAATCTCAAGATCATCCTGCATTTCCTCATCAGCATATCTGGAGTCAACAGCGAGCCAAGTCTCCTGACTTATGTAAGTCAGTCACCTTTTTAGCCATTTATACAGAAATGCTTTTTATCATCACATTTTTTTGCAAAAATCTTTTCGTTTGTTTTTGCAGGTTAAGCGTGTGGTGGTCTACCTGGGAAGAGACAAAACCATGCAGCTTTTGGAGGAGCTTATGACCGAGTTGGAGCTGACGGATGCTGTAAGCTCTGCTGTAACCCACATGGATAACCCACCATATTACCGGATCACGTCCTCCTACAAAATCCCTTCTGTCACTGGTGAGCATCACATAATTTCTTTTAACTTGGGGATGTATTCATTTTAATATCAGCCTTTGTATTAATCGTACTTTTTTTCCCCAATAAGTTTTTTCTTTGTCTTTGGTAACAGGTACCGCCTCTAGCAGTAACACTATGGTTCCTGGCCCTGATGGCCACCATGACAACAAGATGAAGGATCCCAACATGGAGGATAAGTAAGCAGACTATTTAGTGCCTATTTTCTCTCATACATTTACCCTGCATTCACTGCTCAGAGTGATATTGATGCTATTTTCTGTGTGTGCAGTTATTCTCATTTAGATATCTACAGTGGGCTAAACAGCAATCTGAACAGACAGCACCACCGTCTGGAATCCCGTTACAGCAGCAGCTCTGGAGGCTCGTATGAAGATGAGAAAAGTAAGGGTTTTTTTTTTTTTATTATTTTTATATTAAGTCATCATTCGTGCCTAATAATAACCAGTCATGTCCATAAGTTACAACCCTTTTTTTTTCTGCCATATTACCCAAACCCCCCCCCCCCCCCCACCCACCCCCAGGTGATTCTATGCCTGTTTATGCTAACTGGCGTTTGAAGGTCATGGAGCATAATTGCCCTGAGCCCCTTCCGTTTCCACCCACGGGAGGCTGCTGGTCTCCACTGGTTGACTACCTGCCAGAAACAACTGCACCTGGAGTTTCCCTTCACAGGTTACACTCTTTTACATTTATTTGTTTGTTTGTCAAGTTGGTTTATCCTGAATGACTTTTAAAAGAGGCAGTCTAAACACACAGCAGTGCTAGCACTGATATGAACGCTAAAGAAGTTTATTTCAAGATGGTTCTGTGATGTACATAAAGAACATTGTATTTGTTCATTTGATGAACATCTCTTTAACAAGCTCATCATAAAATAGTCTCTTCCTTACGGTCACTGTTTCCCGTCACTTACATTACAACCTTTTTACAGGTGTAACATTGCTGTCATCCTGCTCACTGACTTGATCGTGGACCACGGAGTCAAAGTGGAATGGAGCGCTTACGTGCATCTTCTACTGCATGCCATCTTTATAGGTAAACCAATCACATGCATGTTTCCAACCCTAGTCCTGGAAATACATCTGCATACATTTTGCATGAAATAACTGTTTGCAGAACTTTTTTTTTTTCCTTTTTCCTTTCATTAAATTCAGATATTTCTACAATATTTTCTAACAAGCACAAGAAGCAAGCAAATTTATTTCTGGCTTTTTTATTTCTGACCTGTGTAGCATTTGTATCTTGTGGTGAAAAAGTCACTTATATCTTATCATTTAGACACTAAGAATCTCATCATTTACGTTTCTTCTCATTGTCTGGTAATATTAATTTTTGTCCAGTTGATGAGAGAAATAAATTAATATTAATTAATTAATAATAATAAATATAATTATTTTTGATTCTCTATAGGTTTTGACCACCAGCACCCAGACGTCTATGAGCACTGCAAGCGGCTGCTGCTCCATCTGCTGGTCGTCCAGGGAACCAACACCAGTGTCCAATCACTTGCCTCTGTTCTCCTGCGCAACCGTGAGTTCCACGAACCCAGGGTTCTCACCATTAAACCTGTCCCCCAAGAGTTCAACCTTACAGGTATGTACACGTATGTGTATGTACTGTATTTGTGTATATTATATATGTATGCTGGTGTTTGCAGTCCTGTAATTGTAAAACTCATTTCATCAGGTGTGTCAGAGTTGGTACCAGAATACCAGCCCTCCCCCATGACAGACTCCGGTTTGAGTTCCAGCTCCACTTCCTCCAGTATCAGTCTAGGTGGTACGGCTTTGCCACACCTCCCCCACACACTGCTCAGTGAGGTACAGCTCTCTGCTGAACAGGACGAAAAAGTTAAAAACCTTATCGAGTTCATCAGCTCCAGGTGAGTCAATGCAAGACATGCATACATGTAGTAGATTACTTACTATTAGAATGGTCCTTCCCATATTTTGAAGCTGTTAATAAATTATCTGTGAATAGCAAATTAATGATGTGTAATGCAAAATATGTAGGCATGTTAATGTCAAATGTGCAACCCTGTCTGGTGTTTGAGTTATTTGGTACTGGATGCGTAAATACTGAAAAACCCTGCTAACTTTTTTTTTTTGAGAGACAATGTTGGTGTGAGCCTGTACACATAATTAGTAAACTGCAGACTTGTCTGTGCTTAGGCTGTGTTTATTGTCTTGTGTCCACAGCCATATCTAACTGGAATGGGTATTGTTGCTTTGCATGTGTGTGGATATGTGTGACCCCAGATTTTTCATAGTTGATCATATTTTTGAAGCTGCGTGCTCTGTCTACCTTTTGTTGTGCTCTACTGAGTCACTTCCTGGACTTATGGTGGCCTCTCATTGGCTTACAGGAAACGAGGTCCATTGTGGAATCACGAGGACATGTCTCCTAAAAATACCAACATCAAGAGCGCAGAGCAGCTCAGCGTCTTCCTGAGACATGTTGTTACCGTTTTCAAACAGAGTCCGTCAGGTTAGTGTGTGCTTTGGTTTGTTTGGTTTTCACTATTTTGTTACTGACCTGGCCTGAGGTTTCGTATAGTCAGAGGAAGAAGTTCCGCAGCGTCTTCATGATGGGAACTGTTTTTTTTTTTTTTTTTTTTTATATGAACAGGATTTCAGTTGGAGCAGCTGTTAAGTGAAGTGGCCTTGCAGACTGCTCTGTCATGCTCCTCTCGCCACTATGCCGGCCGTTCTTTTCAGATCTTCAGAGCTCTGAAGCAGCCGCTCACGGCCTCGACGCTCTCAGATGTGCTGTCGCGTTTAGTGGAGACTGTGGGAGACCCAGGAGAGGAGGCTCAGGTAACCTCAGTAGCATAGGCTACAGCTTTATGATGGTTACAGAGGTCAGATTTAGTTTTTATAAAAAAAAGATACTCCTGAAGGTACTGCTGTTCTCCTTTGAATAATTTATACTGTACATGCACAGGAAGGGTTTAATCTTTCATTCATGTCTTCATTCACGCTGTGTATTTCATTTGTATTTAGACCTGTTGGCTTAATCAAATTAAATCATTAACTATAAATTTATTTACAGTGTTTCAATGGGTTTACGAACTTTTTATACTTTTAAATTATTATTTATTTATTTTTTTTACAATTTTTCTCCATAAATATCTCAAGTAATCATATCTATGGACAGTCTTATTGTTTTCACTCACACTTACTCACTTTCTCTCTTGTCCTATCTTCTCAGGGCTTTGTGATAGAGTTGCTATTAACTTTGGAAGCTGGTATTGATACTTTGGCTGATAGCATGAAGAACTATGACCTGCTCACTGCATTATCGCAGTAAGAACATTTTTCTTAAGTGATGATTATTATTACATAGTATAGTATAGAAGTATAGTTATATACTATATAACTATAAGCTATAAGCTATATCTTAATATAGTATTGTAATATAGTACTTTAGTACATAGTTAGGCACTTAATTGAATTTTAATTACATTTTATTGTTAATTAAGCAAAAGTGAAGCCGTTAGTGTGTTATTAAAGTCTAACTTAAATATCTATATTTCTGCAGAGGGTCGTGCCATGATCTTTTGCTAGGTACCAAGTTTGCCATCAACAGGAAGAGCACGGGCCAGCTGAATCTGGGCGCTGGTGGCCTGTTACACGTGAACTACAGTCATATACGCAGCAACTCGCTACGTGCCAGTCTTATGGGCGAACGCAGGGGCGACCGGAGGAGGAGCAACACACTGGACGTAGCCGACCGCTCAGGAGCTAACCATGGCAATCTGGCTCGGACGCGCAGTTTATCATCCCTGTGTGAGGGTGGGGTGCTGACTGGTGGGGGAGGGGGAGGGGGAGGTCCTGGGACGGGTGCAGGAGACTCTGTTCCGCCGGCGGACCCCACAAACCTGCTAGCGACGCTCTTTTGGATTGCAGCATCGCTCCTGGAGTCCGACTACGAGTTTGAGTATTTACTGGCTTTGCGCCTGCTGAACAGGTTGCTGGCTCAGCTGCCGCTGGACAAAACTGACAGCAGGGACCGACTGGAGCGTGTACAGGCCAAGCTGCGCTGGTACAACTTCCCTGGTCTGCTGCAGCTGTTCCTCAAGGGCTTCACCTCAGCTGCCACACAGGAGCTCACCATACACCTGCTGAGCAAACTCATCAGTGTGTGTCGCTACACGCTCGTGGATCCATCACAGGTGGCAGGTCAGCGTGCAATATTAATATTCATGAACAAGTAATATACATGTATATACACAGTGTTTCCCACACATAAAGATAACTTGGGTGGGTTGTCCAAGTATATTTGCTGACCTTCTGCCATCCATCTGCCATCCTTGATCGATTAATTATTAGCGGACAGTTCCCTCTCACGCTAACGGAATAAACGGGTACAGGAGCCAGCTGCTATAAAAAGAATAAGAAGCTGAGCCTTTTTTTTTAAAAAAACAAACAAACATAAAAACAAAAAAAGGCAGATTAACCCTTTAAACTCAAGCAGTGCGAATCCATGCAGCTATACAGCACAGGACCGCTTATATGGAAGTCCTACTAGTGTGTTAATGAGGAGCCTTCAGAAGAATTCTCAGATTGAGAATGACATCCCAAAAATGTCAAACTAAACATGAGTGTTTTTATTATTATTATTATTATTATTTGGTCATAGAAACATTTTTTTATTAAGTCATGTTTGTATAGTTGATTAAAATGAAACACAATTCAGTTCAAATCATATTGCCTTCTGTTCTGCAAAAAACAATGTCACTCAGTATTGCCCTATATATACTGTTTACACACGTAGACAAAATTGTTGGTACCCTTCGGTCAATGAAAGAAAACTTAAAACAAAGTTTTCATGGTCACAGAAATAACTTTAATCTGACAAAAGTAATAATAAATAAAAATTATATAAATGTTAACCAATAAAGTCAGATATTGCTTTTCAACCATGCTTCAATGTAATTATTTAAAAAAATAAACTCATGGAACAGGCCTAGACAAAAATGATGGTACCCCTAGAAAAAAAGAATGTGACCAAAGGGACATGTTAATTCAAGGTGTGTCCACTAATTAGCATTACAGGTGTCTACAATCTTGTAATCAGTCAGTGGGCTTATATATAGGGCTCCAGGTCGTCACTGTGTTGTTTGGTGACATGGTGTGTACCACACTCGACATGAACCAGAGGAAGCAAAGGAAAGAGTTGTCTCAGGAGATTCAAAAGGAAATTATAAACAAGAATGTTAAAGGTAAAGGCTATAAGACCATCTCCAAGCAGCTAGATGTTCCTGTGACTACAGTTCCACATACTATTCAGGAATTAAAAATCCATAGGACTGTATTCAACCTCCTTGGACTTGGCCGCATTCGGATAATCCGAATAATAACAAAAGAGCCCAGAAGGACTTTTAAAGAGATCCAAGGTGAACTTTATGCTCAAGAAACCACTTATGCTCAACCATCCATTGTTTGAGCCAAAGTGGACTACATGGGAGACGACCAAGGAGGACACCATTGTTGAAGACAAATCATAAAAAAGCCAGACTGGAATATGCTGACTACATGCCACAAAGCTTCTGGGAGAATGTCCCATGGATAGATGTGACAAAAATGGAACTTTTTGCCAAGGCACATCACCTCTATGTTTACAGACGGAAAAATGAATCATATCAAGAAAAGAACACTGTCCCCACTGTGATTATTAAGGGATTCTAGAGAGTAATGTGCTGGCCAGTGTCAGAAAGTTTATTTTTAAATAAGTTTTTTTTTTTTATAATTCAGTTGAAGCATGTTTGAAAAGAAATGTCTTTCATTGGTTGACATTCATAGAATTTTTATTTATTACTTTTGTCAGGTTATTTCTATAACCATTGTGAGTTTTTCTTTCATTGACTGAAGGATACCAACAATTTTGTCCACGTACAGTATGTATATACACCTGTATATATACTGTGTGTATACAGTGTCTTTGTTCGTGCGTCACTCGTATAGTCAAAATCAATGCGTGCATGTACTGTTTACTATAACATTGTGACCATGTGTGTGAGCGCGTAAAGCATATGTTTTATTTTGCTTCCAAATGTTGACTGTTCTTTTATAACTGCACTGCCCACCGTAAAGAAAAAGGTGCAATGTGGGAGATGAATCTGTTTAATGACGATTTCCACATTTCCACGAAATTCTCAAAAGGAGGCAAAAGCAAGTGAGAGATCATTAGAGAGGTTCCTTGTTAAAGATTACATTTTGCTGACAAAGCACATCAATTGAAAGTTGCATGTAGAAAAAATTAGCCGCAGCCCTGAGAGGACTGTGAAATCAGGAGAGTCACAAAGAGTACAGCTGAAGTCAGTGCTTCAAGAGCCAGAAACAAAAAGAACTGGACTGTTGTTCAGTGGGCCAAAGTCCTCTTTACAGACAAAATTGCATTTTGCATTTTGTTTGAAAATCAAAGTCCCAGAGTCTGGAGGAAGTGAGGCGAGGAGAGAATCACAGAATCCAAGTTGCGTGAATTGCAGGGTATAGTTATATATTACGTTGCATTGTTGCAGTAATTCATGCAAAAGGAGCATACATTACTTTTATTATATTATAACCCCATTGCAAATAAATACTGTAAATAACATTCGAAAGAACCTGACATCTGAAGTTCCTACTTAAGACACTGGATGTCACTCTAAACAAATAAGCTGAATATAAAAACAAATAAACTCCTCCCTACCTTTCTCTGTTTTATTTAGTCATTTTTCTTCTGGCTAGGCATGGTAATAATGGAACCAAATATTTATAAATTCCGATTCTTTTACAAACCTTTTTTGTTTTTTTTGTTTTTTTTCTTCTTCGCTTCAGGTTTTCCACTGAACATCCTGTGCCTGCTGCCTCACCTGATCCTACACTTCGACAGCCCCACAGCATTCTGCAAAGAGACAGCAGACCGCATCGCCAGAGTCTGTGCTGAGGAGAAATCGGCCACGCTGGCCAACCTGGCACATATGATGAGTCTGTACTCCACACACAGCTATTCACGTGACAGCAACAACTGGATCAATGTGGTTTGCCGCTACCTCCATGACGCTTTCGCGGACATCACCTTTAACCTAGTGACGTATCTAGCTGAGGTAATTGTGGATTTTTTTGTGGAACCAAATGCACTTTTTCCACTTTGCTTCAGTGGGGAAAAAAAAAAACTCACTCGTTTTTTATTATTTATTTTTTTTATATTCATTAATTTTTAGTTACTAGAGAAAGGCCTACCCAGCATGCAGCAGTCACTGCTGCAGATCATTTACAGCCTGCTGAGCCACATAGACCTGTCAGCTGCCCCTGTTAAACAGTTCAACCTCGAGATCATGAAGATTATAGGCAAATATGTACAGGTGAGGACAAAACACAACATCCCTATGTTTATTGAGTTATACATTTTGCAGTGATGGTCTTGATACTAGATTGTAAAGAAGTAAAAGTACTGTATGTAGGTAAAGACTGGGCATATCTTATGTTTGGCTGTGATTTATTTTTTGTGCATTGTTAGTACAGTTGAAGAGATCTCAGTAATGGGTGTGTCATCTCACAACATACACATGGTTGCTACACTAAAATTTACTTTTGAAACATACAAGTGTGAGTCAAAAATTATCTGCACTTTTCTTCATTTTAATTAACTTTTAGAAAAGACAATTACATAATTTTTTGACATAATCTCCTTGCTTGTCAGTAGTCAGTACAGTTTGTCAACAAGCTTTTGCATTCCCTCATTAAAAATGCACAGCTTGTTCATTTCTTTACCAGATGTGAATCTTCGCCCTCTAGGGCTGCCTTTAGAGGACCAAACAGGTAAAAGTCGTTACATTTTGGGCCTGTAGGGAGGATGCTTTAACACTTTATAATGAAGTTTTTGCAGAGTGTCCACAGACATGCATCGATGTGCAAGGACCTCTTCAAGAAACTTTCACTTGTTTTAGAGTATCGGTTCAGATTTTGTTTGCAGACAACCAAACACTCTGTTCTTCTGCGAGTTGTTTTGGTACCAAATACACCCTCAGGCCACAAAAAATTAATCGCCGCATGCTGCCCTTTTTCATACAAATCACAAGTGGGGCATTCGTTTTTGCTCGCACCACAGTTACAAATTAACTGATGTAACCAGTTCACACCTGCACAGCAGTGACTGGACAGACAGTAGCCTTGAACGGATAGCGCTGACAAGACACTGCAGCCAACAGAAGTTTTAATATAACCGGAGTGCGTATCATTTTCGACTCACCCTCATACGTCTTGTTTTAATTTTAACACAAGTTCTTGTGGTCCTTATCAGGTCATATTCTACAAACTCAGTGTCTTATTAAAAACCTCCACAGGCATTGCTTGCAATATCTGTTAAACATCCTGTGTTTTCTTGTTCAAACACGACTTTTAACATTCTGATTAAACAGTTCACAAATAATTTCTATAACTCTCGAATAATCATCAACTCCATGTCCTTTAATACAGAGCCCATACTGGAGAGAGGCCCAGAATATTCTAAAGTTGGTGGTGTCTCGCTCTGCCTGTCTTGTGGTCCCTGATGAGGTGCAGCGTTCCTACAGTGCCGAGTCCTCAGGCTCGCCCGAAATTACCTTCACACGCATCTTTAACAATGCTTCCAAAGAGCTGCCTGGAAAAACTTTAGACTTTCATTTTGACATCTCTGAGGTACATGCTGTTTTCTTTATTAAAAAAGCAAGCAGTTTCTTTGGTTTCATCTCATTTTGACGTCGGTTTAAGTCTAATAAAGTACTATGTGAGCATTACTATGCAGCTGTTTTATGATATTATTGCAGATATTATTAATATTAAGTATAATATATCCTTTGAACTTTAACCTCCTAGACACCCATAATAGGGCACAAGTATGGAGATCAGCGCACCGCGGCCGGTCGTAATGGTAAGCCTCAGGTTATCGCCGTGACCAGGAGCACATCTTCCACATCATCTGGGTCAAACTCGAATGGCCTGGTACCGGTCAGCTGGAAGAGACCTCAACTATCCCAGGTAGAGCAAATAAACCTTTTCATTCTTTTAACTGTACAGATAGACACCATTAGCATTCACTATATCCTTATTGCTTTGATTCTAGAGGAGAACTCGGGAGAAGCTGATGAATGTATTGTCTTTGTGTGGACCAGAGTCTGGCATGCCTAAAAATCCTTCAGTAAGTTTAATGACACATTTCAGTACCAACCATTCAGTGACCCATTCAGTACACACCTGTTTAGTTTTATAGCTGTTACATGTAATATTCTTCCCTTTTTTTGCAGGTGGTGTTCTCCTCAAACGAGGACCTGGATGCAGGTGACCAGCAAACCAGCCTCATCCCCACAGTAGAGGAAGTGACACGGGAGGAGGATGGGCAGGCAGAAGACGCAGGAAGTGAGCAGCAGTTTGGAGTGTTCAAAGACTTTGACTTCCTGGATGTGGAACTGGAAGATGCAGAGGTGAGAACTGATCTGTTTGTGGCAATTTGACATTTTAGACATTTTTTCAGTTTTTTCTCTAAAGCCATTGGGAACACATGCATGTGTAAAATAGTTTATTGTCATTTCTTCTTGTTAGTAAGATTATGTGTAGGGGGGAAAAAATAAAGTCGTTATATTTATATAGACTTGCCTAAAAATAACATTAGACATGCACAGTTTTTAACTTAAATAATAATAATAAGAAGTCTAAACTACATTTTCTTTTCATATTCTTATGTAGCAGTGGTGTGTAATACTTAAACCTCATATTTCATTATAAGGCAAGCTCGCTCATGAGTATTAAAATAAACATGGGGACCTTGCACTACAGGTGTCACACCGCTAGCTGTCTTCTATAAATCGCTTTAGCTTCCTGGAATTGATTAACTTCAACAAGGAATGTAAGTTGACTCGGAACAATGTTTAGGGCATCGATGACAGAATGATTATCATCATGGATAATGATGAATGAAATAATAATTATTATTAGGATCATGTTATGTGAGGAGTAATATTAATAAAAGACCAAATTCATAAATAACTCATTCATAATAAATGACTCATTCGAACCACTCCTAGTTTTGTCATTTATTTGAAACAGTGATTTTCTGTACAGATGGTAAGAAGGTGCTGGTCAAACCTTTTTTTTTTTTTTTTTTTTTTTTTTTTGACGGTATGCATTTTTTTTTTCTGGTCTTTCTGACTTTTGCCTCTAACCCTGCTGTTGTTGTTTTCTTTCCTTTTCTTGCGTTCAGGAGATGCAGGTAAGTCTTTATGTCAGGCTGTGGATTGTGGAGTGCCGTCACTCAGTGCTTGGTTATAAGGTGTTTCGTATGAAATAAAACCAACACCACCAAGTTTCTTGTTTCATGGCGTTCCTGTGTACATCTTTAATCTGTTTAAACTTAATTAGGCTTAGATTCCTAATGGTTTGTAAGCATTACGATACTTGACATTCCGCTTGAACTAGTAACTTATCGTGAGTTTATCAAATTATACCAGGATTAATTAACAGTTAATTACAGTTACAGGATTAATTAACAGTTAATTACTATCCAAATCAAATTTGAAAGGTTGTTGCATCATGTTTTTTTTTTGTGGTTCTGCGTTTGTGTTTG
This sequence comes from Clarias gariepinus, assembly GCF_024256425.1. Classification (NCBI taxonomy): domain Eukaryota; kingdom Metazoa; phylum Chordata; class Actinopteri; order Siluriformes; family Clariidae; genus Clarias; species Clarias gariepinus. Next base: position 1,941,183 of record NC_071126.1, on the reverse strand, counting down.
TGTCTCTCTCTCTCTCTCTGTCTTAAAATCATGGACCCATTATTATTTCTTTCTCAGTGTTTCTTGTTGAGAGTGGATGTATTTCTTTTGTTCTTTCCATGCACATGCTTTTCATCAAAAATTTTAAAGAATGACAGACTTAACTAAAAAGATTTGTATGTTGTGTGTTGCTGTGCACTGACCAGCATTTATATCTGTAATCACTTTTCCCAGGGTGAGAGCGTGGATAATTTTAACTGGGGCGTGCGGCGGCGCTCTCTAGACAGCATGGACAAAGGGGACACGCCATCGTTGCAGGAGTGCCAGTACACAGGCAGCACGCCAAGCCTCAATCTGACCAACCAAGAAGATACGGATGAGTCATCTGAGGAGGAGGTACTGAGCGCTAGCCAGATTCTCACCCGCTCCAATCTCGTAAGTCTTATAACCCCTTCCCCCCTATAATATCCGGGGCCCTCTGGTTTACACGGGCCGCCGGCATGGTGTGTCTGTGCCGAGCTGGGCTTAGATGCTGCCGTGTTTCTGCTGTGGGTGGTTAGACGCTTGCTTCTGCCCGTAGCTCACAAAACCCAATCATCTTCTGTCCAATACCTTCTACCTGCCCCCTTCTTCTGCCCAGCCAAGCCTACTGTCCCACTGTACATCACCTTCCCAAAGTACCTTTCTTAAACCCCTTATTTTTGATCATGCTTTTTGTTCTTTGGTGGTAAGTAAAGATATACCGGTACATGATTTTTTTTTTCCCTTTAATTACTTTATTAGAACTGCTAAATATGCATGAACACGTGAGATTCCCTGACGACTAATTAAAACACTTTATAGCATGAACTTGGCTTTAAAAACATCTGAAATATACAAAAGCATGCTTTTATTTAAGCATGGCAATGCTTGTGTGTATGTGGATTGTGAGTAACTTGGATTGCGAGTAACTTGGTTGGCGAGCATTTTGCCAGATGAGCAAAAAATTTTCAATAGACGAGCGACAGCTTGATATATAAATAGTACTCATGCACTTTGTCTCCCAAGCGTCACGTGATCACAACTGAGCTAATGGTTATTCTGTCTCGTGTGCTGTGGGATTATGGGTAATCATCTTCCATGCTCAGTCTCGATGCGCATTGCGTCACTTGTATAGTCAACATCCAGGTGCGCATGTACTGTTTATTATAACACTGTCACCACGTGTGTGTGCGCGCATAAAGCAAAAGCAAGTGAAAGTAGAGAAGTTTCTCCTTTAAGATCAAGAGTATCTCTCTGTCTGAAAGCAGTGATTCTATTAGTGTGTGCAAGTGTCATTAGAGAGGTTCCTTGTTAAAGAAGTTCCTCTCCCCCCAAAAAGTCGTCCTGTTTTTATTTTAGAGGAGGCAGGGGGCTACTGTGTAAGATGAGATTATTTTAGCTTCACACACGCGTAGACAAACGCACACAAACACACACTAATGGAAACAATGCTCTGTCAGAATTCTTTTTAAAGGTAAAGTTCAGGTTAATTTGTTTTATATTTGCTTTATGTTTTGTATAAATGTTTTATATGAATGTTTTTGGGTTGTGGAACGAATCATTTTCATTATTTCTTATGGGTAAATTCTTTCTTTGATTATTTTTTTCAATTAATAAATGAAAAAACAAGAAAAGCATTCATTTCCAACCCTTTATTCAAAAACAGAACTAAAATCTTTAGAAAGTGCACAAACATGTTGCTCTTGGAGCTGTTATAATAATAATAAAATAAAAACGGACTAACAAAAAAAAAAACATAGACTTATGCTTTACATCTGCCAAATATATACAGTGGAACCTTGGATTACGAGCATAATTGGTTCCGCAAGCAGGCAAAAACACTCATAAACCAAAAAAAAAAAAAAAAAAGTAAAGTAAAAATAAAACAAATTAACCTTACTTTACCTTTGAAAAGAATTACGACAGAGCAGTGTTGCTGTGTAAAGCAGAGAGAAAGAGTGTGTGTCTGTGTAGGCGAAAGTTGGAGGGGTCTGTGTGTGTGACGCACGGTGTCCAATGACACGCATGCGCACACAAACACACTAGTGATGGGAAGTTTGAATCATTTTAGTGACTGTTTTTCAGTCATCATTTTCTAGTGACTCGGAGCATTTCGGGGGGGGAACAGCACACCTGAGCTCCTGCTCTGTTCTCTCCTCCTCACGCATCAGCAACTCTTAAAGGGCAACAAACATACATACTGTGGTATACAACATGATACACACTGACCAGTAGCTCACCGGGGAAAACCGGTGCTCCAAATGGCCAGTCCGCCCCTGTATACACACACACACACACACACACACACACACACACACACACACACACACACAAGCATTTATATGCGTCATCTATATTTAATTCATATTTCTAGGCTTTTAGTAGCCTTACTCTAACTACTTTCTGCTTGCGGTGGCGCACCAGCCGAGCTTGTATCAGCTGAGCTGACCAGAACAGTGGCCAGAAATTTGCTTTTTTTATGCTTTATGGTGGAAGCTCCACTTCCTTTTTCAACTCCTACTCTTTCCCTGCTGTGTATAAGCAACATTAAGGTGTTTTTTTCCCAGCTTTATTCTATAAATTCTATTCTATCTGCTAGCATGCAGCATGTCGTGATGAAAACAATGACTGAGATATTTAATTGGACATACACTGGAGTAGGTTGTAAATGCTAGCAAAAGTAATGGTTTGGCTATAACAGTCAGGCTTATAATTCTTAGTTTCTGCACAACAGTAGCATGTTTTGCATGCAAAGTAAGATAATTCAGAAGTATCTGTAGAACAAATATGTAAATCTAGCCTGTGAATATAGAAGTGAATATACTAATATACATAAAAAATGTACCCTCTGTGTCTTCATATAGCTCAACAGTGACTCTGCTACAGATGACGCCACGTCCAATCACATGGATTCCCTACATCAGTCTCAGGAGTCTTCCAGTAGTGTCCTCACTGAGGAGGCTTTGCCCACCCCGCTGTTGCCCCGCCCAGACAGCCCTATCCATGAGGCCGTGCATTCTGACAGCAATATCAGCCAGCTGCCTGAGGTGGGATCAATCAGGAGCCTGAATAAATTCTGGTGCACGGGTGCTTTCTAGCTGTTGCCTATTATCTATGGTTGGTGTTTTTTTTCTGGTGTGCCTGACTTGTCTTTACAGCTGTTAAAGGGTATCCCAGACCTTTGACTTTATTATTAGCTATCAGGGATTCATGGTGTTATATAGTAATGGTCTTAAAATTTTATCCTGTGCAACACCATTACAATGCATTATAATCCCTGTTAGCTAGCTCACTGTGTCGAATCAGTGACACAGAAAAAGTCTTCTGCTGCTTTTTTCTTTTCCTGTTTTCAAAGTGATGCAGTAAATGCTTTCTCATTGACGTAATTGTTGCAGTAGGTCAGTAATTTCTTGCAGAGTGCAGAGTTCGTACAGATGCTTGAAATTCAGACAGAATATTAAGAAAAGTTTGCTGTAAGTTAAACTGGCGTTACGCCAAGGGGATGAAAGCAACTCGCGTTGACAGTTCCATATGAACAGTTATAATATGTGCCACATACAAAAACAACACTTGTTGTATATTAAAATCAAATGATCTTAAGAATGTAAATACAACTAGAGTTATGTTTTTGCATGATGGAATTGACATCACAAGAATTAACAAACGTTTGGTTTACGGATCAAGGAAACAAACAAAATGTAAAACATTTCAGCAAACTGTACGAACCCTGTGTGTGGGTGGGGCTTGCTTGTCAGTTCAGTTGATTTGGGTGAAGATTGCTGCTAGTAGGAATGAAACACCTCAGGCCAGCTGTGCTAAAACTGGATTGAGAGAATAAACCAAAGCACAGAAATTAATTCTTAAAGCCTCATCGAACAAAACATCCTAGCCCGGAGCAGCATGCAAGTGTGAGTATTAAAAAAAAACTTAACACAGTATTAGGGTAATTTTCACTAACAAGCTTTGCATTGCTTCCTACCGCATCTAACTAACTAACACTTATTTAACTGTTTTTTTTTTTGCTGCAGTAACTTTATTACAGTGATCCCCAAAGATCCATGTCATCTAATATGACAGTTGTCATGGTTTGTGCATTCCCAACCCACAGATGGATGAATGACTTTAGATTTTTTTTCACATTGTGTCATGTAGAACTTCTTTTATTTAAATTTTTTTATATTGCTATTCATACTAAATCTGTGTAACTAACACTTTATTTTATATTCTAGCTTCCAAGCCAACCAGTTAGACACCAGACATATAAAGTGTAAAGTAAAGTGTACTGGTCCATTCGAATTCCATTTATGGCCTTTGGCAGATGCCCGTATCCATGCCCTTATTAATGTGCTGGGGGCTTGAACTTTTGACCTCTCAGTCATATGTCTGACAAAGGGGTTAAGACTATGTGCTTTTGTCTCCATACAAATCAATACATAATATGATGCTCACGATTCAATACGATTTTCTTTTCTTTTTCCCTTTTCTTGCAATGGTTTGTTTATGCGAACTAAAAAAAACAATACATGCAGCAAAATCATAGTGCAAATAATATTTTTTATATTTCTGTTTCGTAACCTAAGCTATAAAACAAATAAAAATTAAATATTACCATATCCATCATTAAAGATACACGAGGCAAAGCACTGTCTATGGATGACTGTCTGTTATTGTAACCGCAAACTTAAAAGGTAACTGAGGATGCAATGAGACTACACTGCATATCACAATATACAATTGTGAGTTAAAAATGATCCGCACCCTAGATGTAGAATTTATTTAAATTAACTTTTAGAAAGGCAGATGCATCATTTTTCATAACCAAATGCTTTTGTTTATGCTCTTGAGTTGTTTCAGCAGGAGGTACACCACAAAAAAACTGATCACTGCGCGCTGCTCTTCTTTCGTGCAAATCACAAGTGGTGCATCCATTTTTGCTTGCACATCAGTAACAAATGAACTGATGTAATATGTTCAGTCCGGCACAGCAGTGACTGGGGAGACAGTAGCCTTGAACGCAAAGTGCTGATAAGACAATAGAAGTTTAATATAAGTGTCCTGCACATTGTGTATTTTTGACTCACTCTCGTAATTTGTGTCATTTGTGAATAGCAATTTTTATACATTTTCCCATCCCTCCTTCAAACATCGTAACCACTGACCTACCACCAAGCCACACACTGAACCTGTACATCATATTCCACAACAGTCTCTCCACAGCAATCATGGAAGCAGGTGAACATGAGGTTGTTTAGAAAAATGATTATCATTCACATACTAAGCACTGGACTTGGTCTTCGTAAATGGGTGCTTAAAAAATGCAAAGATTTGGATCCTTTAGAAATGTTCTTGAACAATTCTAGATAATGTAAATATCTAAGATAGGTTTTTAAACTTACAGGTCAAAGAACTCTCTCAGGTCCATGTTATTCAAAACTGCATTAATTGCTTTAAATTAAGAAGCATTTAATATTTCCTTCTAACTGTATGATCCGGACACCTCTAAACACTCCAAGTCCAGTCAGTCCTAGTTCAGTTTTAAATTTAGCCCAAGGACATCTTCCAATGTCATTCCTCCAGCTTTTAGTGTAATGAGGTCTGATTAATCTCATCAGGTTCTCCATTACAGTCAACCCCCCTAAAAGCTTTCTTTAATACCAAGTCCTTCTATGGCTGACTGCCACCAGCTTTTCTGTTAATACATTTAACCTCTTGAGAAAGGAAACATAATAAACTAAAGCAGCAAAAATCTAGCACTTTTCACTTACACTTAGTAATATAGGTGTCACTAATCTCTAATATAAATAAAAGGTGTAGCGGGTTTGACTTGTTAGATCTGCAATTTACTGTGGTCAGATGTGCGGCACGGCAAATTAAACAGCCTTGCATTTACGTAAGCATTTACGTGGTCAACTACCAGAACCTTCTTGTTTATATGCTGGGGGTTTTGTTTTATTTTGATTTTATTTCCCCTGCATTTGAACTGACACTGTAAATTTCATTACTAGTCTAAGCATGGAGTGTTGCAAGTGATTTACGATGGCTGTAGTCTAGAGGTTTCATTTGCATCGCAAGTGTGTAGTGATAAATTAGCTCTGCTCCTTCATATACTGATGTCTTTTGTTTTCCTAAAAGGATCAGAGTCTATGGAACACCAGGTCTGTTTTGCAATTTGCTGCTTTTAAGTGTCCCTCCCCTTGTGTGTGGCCAGGATTCGACCTCAGGCTAATTGGCTTGTATTTCTCTCGCAAAAAGGCATTCTGGGTGTTTTTTCAATCTTAGTTACAATTTTTTTGTTTCTTCAGAAGGGCATGACACCAGCCTTTTTTATTGCTGCTCAAACACAGCAATAAACAGGTGTAACATACTGAAAGGAAAGCGCTAGTCACCGTCTCATAAACATTCATGATTGGTTAGTGTTTCTGTGATTAGTGGGAGTACATCACCCCTCCCCCCGAAAGAACAGCCGATCCGAAAATGAACATTTTTCTGTTGCATCCCACGGGAACCACTATACTTTATATATATATATATATATACACACTATAGTTTTAATGACGCATACACGTGATTGCTCTCACCACGTTTCCTGCTTTCGTTTCAACCATCCTACGAGATAATATTTTATCTTCCGCACACATGTCCTGTTTATTTCATCTGTGGGAATACCTTAGACAGAGCACCTCTCTGTTTGAGTACCGTTCTCTGAATAAGGGAAATTTAAGTGCAACACACATATCAAGGCTGAAACAAAAGTGTACACCCTGGTCAGCTAATTAGACAGGCCTATTGTAGCTGGTTTTAGCTTATGTTTTTATTATTAACACTTACCTGATATTAATCAGTGTCAGTTTATGACTACAGACCTCTTATTGGATCTTTCTGATTCTGTCAGTCTGGTGGTAATGTCAAGGAGGTTAAAAAGTAATTAACTTAAACTTGCACAATGCGCTACCATGTGTCAGTGTGTCTACTGTGCAAACCAAAGCCTCTAGTTAATAATAAGAGCGCGTTTTGGATGGATGGGCTACAGTAAGCAGTTGTGTGTTTACCCAAGAAGGGTGAAAACATTTGTTTTCCTTAAAAGACCTGAATGCATTTTTTTAAATAGCTTTTAATATCTGAAAAATATACTTAAGTTTATTTTAAGCAGTGTTTGTAACAGAGAAATGAAGTTTGTAACGGAGAAACCGTGCCCTGTTCTTGACAGTCATTCCGTATTTTTAGGACTCCAGCGTGACGGCGGTGGATGAGTTGAGCAGCAGCGTCAGTGAGGACACGGGGTTCTGCAGTGCCCCGCCTTTACCTTCAGACCCCCCAGAGCTGTGTGAGCTCCCTGACCCTCCTGACGACCCAGACCCTGCTCCTTTATCTCTGGGCATTGACAGTCCTCCTGGCTCGCTTTGCGAAGAGGAGACGGCACCAGACTCAGTGTGCGATGAGGACGTAACTTTGGCACTCAAGGAACTCGATGAGAGGTGCGAAGAAGAAGAGGCTGACTTTTCTGGCATGTCCAGGTGAGTGAGAGCAGCAGGTGAGATGTCTGATCTAGTAATGTACAGCTTAACGTGTTCCATAAGGTACATGAATACTTGCTATGTTGATCATACTCTAGCTTTTTATGACTTTTATGAAAGCTCTGTAGGCTGGATATTTATATATTTGGTAAACTTTTATAAGTCCTGATTGATCCTCGAGCCTCATGCTGATATTTGCCTCAGCTTTTAAGCAGTATTCTTCATTCATTGAGAGCCCATTAGGAGCTTCTTGGTTAGGTCCTCTAATTAAGTTAACTTGCTAGATGGATGTTGGATATCACTCACAGAGCAGTCTGTAAACTGTTCTTGTCATTCAGTACAGCACTGAGCATGAGGTCATCCTCTGTTCTTTGTCCATGTTGCCCATCTTCTGATGACATTTCTTATTTCCCATGCCTTAAGTCTTCTCCCAACACCTTTCCAAGTCGTCTTTAGGTTTCTTGTGACCTTGTGGCATTCTCTGGTGATTGGGAGGGGGTGAAATAGATTGCCAAGCACATAAAGTATGTCACATGTGACTGTGGTGCTCTGAACACCAGATAGCCACCAGGGTTCCTAGTCATTAGACAAACTGCAATCTGATGTGAATATAAATTAAAAACCTTGTAAATAATATGATCACATTATGACTTTGTCAGATTGGCTGCTCTTATTGGATATTTGTTATTGTTTATAAAACTACAGGAGAATACAGTACTAGTGTTTTACAGCCATTGTTTGTCATTTTACCATATTCTAAGTAGGCAAAATAAATTTTTCACATGACAAGGACATTAAGAGTTTACAGCAATGATGTAGACAGCAAATAATCTTTTTTATTGGGCCTCTGAGTGGCGCAGGGTAAAGTGCTCGCCCTATCAGCCAGAGATCGCTGGTTCGATCCCCAGGTGATGCTGTTACATCTCACAGCCGGAGGTCTAGAGAGAGCTGATTGGCCTAGCTTCTTCAGAGGTAAGGGGTGAGAGGTACTTTGTGCTCCCACATTAATCACGGCTCTACAGACAATCAGGGGCGTCTGTGAGCTTGCGCATGCGGAAGGAGCGACTAGCGCTTTCCTCCGAGTGTGTTACTCCGCCCCGAACAGTTTAAAAAGATGCGGTCGGCTGCCACGACTAAGTTAGGGAGAAAATCGGGGGGGGGGATATTTAAATAATAATAATAATCTTTCTCATTCTCTTTCACATCTAAAATAACATTAAGTGAAACCTTGGATTGCGAGTAACTTGGTCTGCAAGTGTTTTGCAAAATCAGCAAAAGAAATTTAACTGAATAAACAATCAAGGTCTTGAAATACGAGTAATACCTAAATACTTTGTCTGCCGAGCGTTACATGATTACAACTGAACCAATAGTTTTTCCTTTCCTTCTTTTTTTTTTTTTGTGTGACTGTTCTTTAGTAACTATACTGCATCAATGGCCCCCCATGAAGGAAAAGGCTGTAGCGGTGCGAGAGATGAATCTGTTTAATGAATGTAATGTCACTTTCCACGAAATCTTCAAAAGGAAGCAAAAGCAAGAGTGATTAGAGAAATGCTTTGTTAAAGTCACACAAAAAGATTAGAGATCAGTGATTCTGTCTGTGTGTGTGTGAGACAGTAACCCCCTGCTCCTCTCCTCTTTTGTCTCATGCCAGCTACAATTCTTTTCAAGGGTAAAGTGCATGTTAATTTGTTTTATTTTTACTTTATATTTTGTGCTAATAATTTTTAGATGAATGTTTTTGGGTTGTGGAATAAATTATGAGTTTCCATTATTTCTTAAGGGGAAATTCACTTTGATATCGGAGTGTTTTGGATTACAAGCACACTTTCGAAACAAGTTATGCTTGCAATCCAAGGTTTAACTGTATTTTTACGTTTAACAACACAAAAGAAAAAGGAAAGCATAAAACTCTTCTACGTACGGAAGACTTTCCTATGATGGGACAACATTACTGTTACCAGAGATTCCTTCCATAAACATTAAACATCTTCTAACGTCAGTGTCTGTGGAAACAGTTACAAATATAATATAAACTTGTTCTTGTTATGGCCACAACTGCTATTTGAGCAACACGAAAATAACACACCATCTGACCCGTCAGATTTGAGAATTTAAAATCACTGAGGGTCTGAAATGTGTGATGAAGTCATTATTTAGTTGATGTAAAAGATTTGTCTTTATTGATTGGTTTTTATTTATTGTACATTTTGTGAGAGCTAGTCCAATAGACCATTGACAGAAACTATTTTAGTAAAGTCCTGGCTGTGCATATAATTGGCTTTAATCCAGGTGTGTCTGTGGCACCCGGACATTGGTTTCAAGGTTGGCCAATGTTTTTTTTTTTTTTTTTTTTTCATTGCTTTAGCAAATGAGTTGATGTGACTATAGCTCGTGCCAGCACAGAAAGAGTTAGTCCCCAAACTGCCATAAAACTGCTAAAGCAAAAAGCTTCTCATCAGTTGCTTTCTCTCTTAGGAGATGCAGGCGTTATGATTGATTAACAGCATTTAAATGCAGTACTGCAGTTTTAACCTGTGTTCCAGTGAAGCATACAGTAACAATGGAGGGTTGATATCTGCTCTGTCTGAGTGTAATGTGTGCCGGGGATCCATCTCGCACATATAAAAGTGCCTCCGTGTGCGTTGGGGGTGGGGTGAGGGGAAAATAAAATCGATTGATAAAGCAGCACAGTATCGCTCACAGTGAGTGTGAGATGGAGAGAGAGGGAGAGAGTGAGAAAAATAATAGAAGACATAGAAAGGGACAGTGAGTATGGATACTGCACAGAGGGACAGGTAGCATGCCAAAGAGACAGTAAGTTGAAGCGGTGCTGGGGTAGAGTGAGGAGAGGAGGCTGCTTTTAAGGATGAGAATGAAGATAAAGATGTCCTTTATGCCACTCAGCAACGCAGGCTTTAAATACTTCTACTCCATCTGCTTTATCAAGATATTTGGCCCCTCCGGCCTGTAAGTAAGTGTGTGTGTGTTTGTGTGTGTGCATGCTGGTTATGTGTGCATGTGCTTATACAGTAAGAGAGAGCAGTGGAGATGTTTTTCTTCTGCGGTATGTCCGGGCTAAAACTACATTGCAGCACAGAGCATCTGCAGTAGGAAGGAGGCGAGGGAGGGGGAGGGGGTGGTTATGAGGGTAGTAAGAGGAAGTGAGGGAATGAGAGAGAGAGGGAGAAACTAGGGGGCAGTGTGGAATCCGAGAGAGACAGAGCATGCTGTCAGGGTTTTGTTTGTTTGGTTGTTTTCTCTTCTGTCATAAATTCTTATAAATGTGTGTATAAGAGAGATATGATTATGAGGATGTGTGTCTGTGGGATTAATTGTGAGATGGACTGTGGTCCTGATTTTTGTTTGTGTGTGTATGCAGTCAGGATGAAGGTGACGCAGATGGTTTCCCTGAGCTCGAGTCCTCTCCACCCCCATCTCCATTTCTGTCCGTCATCCTGGCAGCATTCCAGCCTGTCTCCTATGATGACGAGGAGGATGCCTGGCGTTGCCATGTCAACCAGATGCTATCAGATACAGACGGATCCTGTGCTGTCCATACTTTTCACGTCTTCTCTCGTCTCTTCCAGGTGTGTTTGTTATAGGCAGCATTACGCATAAACTGGCTCCCACAAACATGTGTATATATATATACAGTACATGTTTGTATGTATATAAATAAAATACTCTTTTCCCCTTTCCAGCACATTCAAAGAAAATTCGACTCCATTACCCATGCTTCAGTACGTTTCCTCAGTGATGGGCTCCAGCGAATGGGAAACCAGTTCCTCAGCTCCCTTGAGGTCATGACCTCCTGCTCACAGTGCCCTACAGTCTTACTGGATGCCGAAACTGTAAGTTTGAAGCTTTCCTTACATCAAACATTTGTTCTTAGAGAGAGGTCATAGCAAATATGCAATAAAAGGGAAACTTTTTTTTTACCTTTAAAGGTTTCGAAAAATAGTTAGCAGGTTTTTATACTTAAAATTCCTCTGCTGGCTTTACTGCTAATCACAGTTGCAATAAAAAATATTAACAAGTTTTTCCTTCATTTTAAACAATAGATTTTCTTAAAATGTTTAATATTAAACACTAAAATTAGTCCAGTTAAATTTCTACTTACAGATATTCTAGATTGTAGAGAACCTAGCGCTTGACACGTGATATTTAACTTCATTAGTATATATTTGTCTGGATGTGTTTGTTACAGCTGGTTTCTTGTGGGCTCTTGGAGACCTTAAAATTCAGCATACTGGAGTTGCAGGAGCACCTGGACACATACAACGGCAAAAGAGAAGCAGCCGAGCAGGTGAGCGTCGGGTGTCTATGCGTGATAACCATTTTCAACACGCATTCATTTGTGCTAACAACTCTCTGTCTCTTTAGACCAGCTTCATATAAATTATATCCCATTTTCTATATACAAAAGGCTGTGCATCCAAGTTTTTAGTCCTTAAGCAAACTCCAGGTTAAAGATTGCCTGTTTGTTGTCACAGGTGCCTGTTTGTTGTCACTTGAATGGTCTTATAGATTTAAGGCTTTGTGAAAAAAAAGTGAGAGAGAGATGAAGCTGAGCATGCAGGCAGATAAATATCACGGTCATCTGCATGGTTGTAGCTCAAGACATTAAATCATCCTCGGTATCTCAGGATGTGAGTGAGTTTAGCCAGCATCAGTTTCCGCTAGCTCCCACCCAGCAATTGCGTTTGGGAGCTAAGAATAGCCTGAACAAGCCTCATAATCAGTTATATGGCTAAAGGGGCGGAAGAGAGAGAAAAGAAAAGGGAAGGAAGGATTGTTCTGATGGGAGGGTTAAGGAAAAAAGATTGTTAATTGAATGCGACACATTGAACTATTGAGCCTCACTGAAACAGACTACTGTATGTATTTGTATTTATTTGAATATGTATTATGTATATATATATATAATATATTAAATATGTATATGTATTTATTATACCTACCCCTGTTTACACACTCATTACTATCTCCATGGGAATGTTTCTGCTACAATTATTGCTATTTTCCCATTTAACCTGAACTTTTATTTAAAAATATACACAGAGGAGATTTTATGCCTTTTTTTCCTAAAAGCAGGTCAACATCATTAAACTATTTTTGACAATAATTGGCATGTTGTTGTGCGTGACCACTTGGTTTAACCTCGTGCAGATGAGTGGTTTAATTTTTTAACTGCTACTCTTCACTTCGGTCCTGTCGTCTCTTTCTCCACAGTGGTTGGAGAATTGCAGAAAGACCTTCGGGGATAAAGACAGCAGCCGTCGACCAACCACTCAAGCTCAGGTAACACACACCCCGAAATCTGAACTGACTCCTAGACATAGAGCAAACACTAGGAGCTGGGTTATACGTCCTGTGAGTCGTGCTTGTCAGGGTGTCGTTGGGAGGTCTTATACTTGTATGTAACATGAGTGTGTCCATTAGGGGGCAGTATCAACAACACCAGAATTTATGAAGAGGCAGTGAGAGTAACAGATGGGAAAGCCAATGTTTCATAGCAAGAATAATAAACAAAAAGCATAACAGGCAAAACATTTTGTAAAATGCTAATGAAGAAACAAAGTGGATTCTCATGGAAACAGTTTCCACTTTTTTACTCATCTATATTAAGCAGTATAAAGTGTCTCATGCGTTGAAGTATTTAACATTTAAATCCACAGTTCTTTCAATCACAGAATAACAAACATAATAGATTTTTTATGAGACAACATTAGAAAAATAAATACAGTAATGTGCTTTACTGCAGGATTCAGTTGATGGTTATAAAGAGGTGCAGCTGGTATGAAGCCTTGCCCTTTATATACAATTATTCAATAATGTGACCATATCTCTGTGTGAGACATAAATATGAAATGCAGCAGGGGAAAAACCCTAATCTACTCATTAGTGTTGATATTTATAGATGACTTATTTGACATTTTTGTCAGGGACTTTTAGTTCTTAAAATTTGGCTTTTTTACACTTAAGTTGCTTTGTCTCTTGTGGGTGCTGTGCTTCCAGCTTTAATGAGAGTGTCATGGCCAAAATGTAGCCTGTAGCAAACAATTTATCAAATGATAAACTTAGTTAAGTTGTTAATGGACATATTGTACAAACGTGAGTGTACGTTTACTCTGTAATCCTTGATTGAAGCCCACAGAAGAATGTCTATGCATGCACAGGACTCTGAGTACATACACTCTTTACATCATACACACTTTGTCCCCAGCCAGTGTTCACATGAATGCCATGGGATACAGAGCACCATAAATACCAACAGCGACTCTGTTATGCGAGGACGTGAAAAGATGTAAATCTCCATCCTGTATTAATACGTAAATACTCCTTGCAGAAGTATAAACCTGGCCTAACGCAGTGCCCATCAACCTCTCAAAGCATAACACACATACAGTAAATGCACACTTCTGATCTTGTAATGTCACATCCCCTCTCCCTGATTTAATTTTCTCTCTTCAGCTTATAATTTATATTACTAAAAGACAGACCATGAAGCGACTTAAAAAAAGCATGCAGCATTGCTATCAATCTTTCACTGGTCCTTAAAGTGTTTTGGTAAATAATATCTAAATATAATTTTTATTCTGCATGTATCGATGCAATTTTAAATTAACTCTGTTAGCATCTCAGAACTTTGCATAATGAAGACATTACTAAGCTCCTGTCGTCAGCTTTTATGGCCATATATTATGAACTGGGGGCCATTTGGAGTAAGAATTTATTTAGAAATTCATATAATATAAACAAATACAACAAATTCATATTATAAGAAAGCAGTTATTCAGCATCAAAAGTTGGACAATCAGTGTTGGTTATCCACGTGCAAAAGCAGTTCTAACATTAGCTATGCTCACGAACTTTGAATTGACGTCTGTCAACTTCCCTTCGTCCATGACAAGGTTGCCAAATCACATTAGAAAATCCCGCTAATGTACTGATAAAAACAAATAATTAGTACTAAACCTTAATCCAGGGTTTTATCTCACGTTGCCCACTCCCTTGAATAGCTCTTTACACTTTTTAGCTGATTTTATCATACAGGATGTGAGAGGAGTTTGCCATCTTGTCTACCAGCTGAACTTTTTGTACAGTATATGAACTGGATGAGCTGTCAAAAACCCAGAGTAATCAATGATAATTGTGTGAATCAAGTACCGTATTGAGTTTAATAATCTCAAAATTTGACAGCTATTGAAACTATAACTAAAATTAGCTGAGATTTTGTTATGCACCCAAGAAACATATTTCCAGGTCAAAATTATAAAATTTGGCCACCCATTTTGGCAAAACAGGCCAAAAGATTAAATTTGATTAGATAGAGTAGATAGATAGTGTAGATATATAAATACTTACTTAGTTTATTCATCCCCATGGGGAAATTCACAGATACAGGAGTCCACAGATAGTTACATTTAAAAATAAGGTAAAAACAATCCTATAAACAAATAAAAAAAAAAACTAATAAAAATAAGTAAAAGCTCCTGTGCATATTATTGTGCAAAGTCAGTGGTTTTGTGCATATAGTAAGGATGTTATGCTGTGGCCTGACTCCCACGTGTGCGGTTAAACAGTCTCATGGCATGGGGGAGGAATGACCTCCTCAGTCTGTCAGTGGAGCAGGTCAGTGACAGCAGCCTGTTGCTGAAGCTGCTCCTTACACCTTAGGCCCTTTGGCCAGGAGCACTTTTGGCAGCGAATACTGTACAGCTTTAAGTCACAAGCTCAGTCAGATTAGAGGGAGAGCACCTGTGAAGTACAGTTTGCCAAAAAAATCTAAAACCTTGTTAAATTAAATCTATGTGTAGATCTGTATAATCGTATATAATCTCAAAATCTTGCAATACAAGTTTTCCAGAGCTCTAAGAAAAGCATGTTCACTTGCTTAACATGTTTTTAATTCTTGTCGCACTTTTAAGCTTTCATTTGTCCCCGAAAACAATACAAGCACACATAATGTATAGTATTATATCATATTATTTCTTTATTTGGTTTTGTTTACTTACCTACTGAACACAACTGTCACGTACACATGGATATCAGTACTTCAATTTCCTTTCCAGGAATCCTTTCTCTCTCATAATCTTGATCTCTCTTAGACCATGTTGTTTGTTGTTATTTTTCCCGAAGAAGATATGTGATGATATAAGTCTGCTTTTGTAATTTTATTTGCATTTATCTAGCTGTGATCTATTTTCTGGTCATGATAAAATCCACTGCAACTGTCTCTGTTCTCTCTCTCTTTCTTTCTCTGTGGTTTGGAAGTTATTACTCTGACTAATGTTTTTTTCTCCATCCTCTTCTGTTTTTGTTCTTACGGTGACCTGTTCCTCCCCTTTGCTTAGCAAATGGAAATTCTAGCAGTAAGTGGTTCTTGTATTCTTGACATTTCTGTAATTATGTCATTCTTTTAAAGCACTCCGATCAATCCATCCATCCATCCATCCATCCATTTATTCATTCACTGTAGACACAAATATCTTATGCTAGCCATTCTAAACTGGTCAGATTCTTGAATAGTCCACCTCTGCCTCTTTATCTCTCTTGCCTTAAATAAATCAGGTTACTTCTGCACACATTTGCTTATGATAGTGCTACATGATGTGTCTAGTGGTTACAGTAAGGAGAACGTCCGACCTTAATAAACAAAACTGTAGATTCTGCATTTTGCATTACTGTTACTTCCAATTCTTTGCTCTTTTGCTTTAAATATTTGGCAAATTTGCTCTAACTTTAACTAGTTGCAAGCAACTCCTGATTATGATTAGCATTGATTTAGTGAGCATGCTCAGTCCAGGCTTTCTTTTCACTTCCTACCCACAGAAAGGGAGTTAAGTCGAGGTTTCTCAACCTGTTTGGACTATGAATACACCCGAGTTTATTTACTGATTTATACTAAATCAAAACAGTCATATTGTAAAAAAAAAAAAATTAACAACCATTATAACTTTACACCATAAAATGGTATACTTCAATACTTATGATTTAGTTTTATTGCTATTCTAGTTTATTAAAAACACGTTAATGCATGTTTCTGTATTCCTTCAGGTTAATGCATCATAGTTGATTGTCATGTATAATTTCACCAAGTTTTTTGTTTACAACAAGCTTTAACACTACAGCTTATTGAGTTCAGGCGATGATGTTGAGAGATTAACTTTTTTCAGTTCTTTTATTCTGTGCACACCAGGACATTAACCCTGAAACTGAATCAACAAATGGCATGGACCATACGTTTGTGCTTTTATGCATGTTTGCAAATATTTGTACTGCTATAAGATTATTATAAATATACATTACTGTTTGTCCAACAAATTTTGCTCTTATTTATTCTTTTACTCTGTCCTAGTTAAAAGTAAAAGTTTGAATTTGAAATAGAGCTCATTTAAATGCTAAAGATCTTGACGGTCCTGGAGTTATAGTGGTGTTACTTTCAGATAAACCCCATTTTATGTCAAAATATTGTACTTTGAAAATGCATTTAATACTGATTATCTATCCTACTGAACTTAAAGCTTAGCCTGCTGTAACCTGCCTTTTTACCCCTAACCGTTTTATAACAAAGTGTTAATAATTTCATGTAGTTTATTGACAACTGTAGTGTATAAACACAATGCTTCTGTGGGTATTTATCATTAAATTGGATAACTGACTGGACCTAAAGAAGGTTTGATGCATTCAAAAAATATTAATTGCTAGATGATGGGATTGCTACCACCACGTCATCAGTTACACAATAAATAAAAAAATGCTGGCAGCACAGTTCACCGTAGAATATCTTTGTGACCGTATGGTTTACTACAAGCTGTATAATAAAAATATATTGATCATCAGCGTTTTGCTTATACAGTACTCTCAGTCCACTAAGCCGAATTTGGTACCGAATCTGCACCGATGCAAATTTATGACCTCTTAATCTAAAATATCTGTGGTTCGATCATTTCATTTCATTCAAAACTTTGTAAAACATGAGTAAAATTTCTTTCATATACTCTAATATAATATTCATACACCAAGTTTCGTTAAATTCTTTTTACAATAAAAGCACATTGTATAAGTTACATTAAAATTTTATTTATATTTGCAATAAGAAACATTGTTAATCACAAAAATATAGTTGCTCTACTATTCAATATATCTACTATACTTGTTGTATACGAACATTCTGCTGTAGCAATAACATTAAAAGGGCAAACCCTTCTCCTGCAGGGTCCATGACAGAATCTGACTTCGAAATAAAAGATGCACAAGTCGGGCACCTCTTTTATAGGTTTCCATCTATCCATTATCATATTGTCAAGACCACTGAAATAGTTTTTATTTTATTTTTTTATTTCTTAAATTTTTCCCGATTTTCTCCCTAATTAAGTCGTGTCCAATTCCTCCCCTGGGACCTTGTCCAGGGTGTATCACATCTAGGAGTCCCCTGGGATAGGCTCTAGGCCACCTGCCACCTTGTAAATCAGTGTTTTGCTTAATACTTGTCTGTAGTTCACATATATTTTAGATAATACAGCACAAGAAGGTCGCACAGGCATTTTGTATTTTAAGTCCTTGCTTATGAAAGAGCACAGAGATAAGAGAAGTTTTTTTTGGTAGGTTTATTGTTTTAATTTTATTTTTATATTTGATTATTCTGTTTGTTTAAACTATCTTTTACATTGCCTTATTCATTATTTTGTTGGACTTGCTAGAATTGTTTAAATTAAAGAAAACACTGTGCAGAAATGTATGTCTGGTTATTATTAAATATTGATGAAAAGTTGATACATTTTTTGATCAGAAAATTATTTTAAAAACATGCAAAATTTGCAACTATTTTCAAGGTCAATTTTTAATCATTATTATTTTTATTTTTTTTTTCCACTTTAATTGTTATTCTTAAAGTGCTATATCTGCACAGAATTTTATAAATTCAGAAGGTAAAAATCCCCCCAGAGAGCTCACAACCCAAAGGTTGAGAAACTTTGGTTTAACTCTTTATCTTATCTCTCTCTCTAACCCATGACCTTAATTTATTCATTTATTTGTTTTCCCATCCATCAATCCATCCTTGCAATTATGTGTCTATGCTTATGCTAGTAGCTGTGATAAAAACCTATTGGCGAATAACGGTTGATTCTGTGTCTCTGTAGGAGCTGGAGCTGTGTCGGAGGTTGTACAAGCTTCATTTCCAACTGCTGCTGCTCTTTCAGGCCTACTGCAAACTCGTTAACAGAGTGGAAACCATAAAGAGAGAGGCTGAGGTGTGTCTATATGTATATGTTTGCCTGTTTGACCTGTGTAGTACTAGACTGACATACGAATGATGAGAATTTGTAGTATATAATAAGAATAAAGTGTAATTAATATCTGTATTATAACTCTTTTGAATATTTTACATTTTATCTTTAATATTTTGTTAGAGTGATGTAAAATGTGTGTGTGTATCTGGGCACACTGCAAGCCCTTGGTCTATATCTGTAACTGGATTATTTCTCTAAGTAAGACTGATTAACTTCAGGGCTGGGCAAAGCCACTCATCTAATCACAGATCAATGCTAACTAAGTTAGAGTTATCTCTAACATGGTGTGTGCTCTCACTAGAAAAAGCCACAAGGGTTTATGGACAAATATAATTTGTATATATATTTTTAAGGTTTTGTAGGAAGCTAACTGCCCATTGTTAGGTTTTTACAAATAATCTAAGTGTGAAACGTTTGTGTTGTGTACTGACAGGTTACCAACATGTCAGAGGAGCTCGCCATTTTGGAAAGCTGTCTAAAAGAGGCGGAGTCAGTGAGCGATGGACAGGAGGGAGTGAGCGTATCTGCTGCAGTGCAGTCTAGCACCGAGACGGCGATACACTCTCTGATCGAGAGCCTTCGTGCACGAGACTTCAGTTCTGCACTCGCACAAGTCAAAGCCTTTAGGTAAATACACACAGACTTGAGACTTAAAAGGCTTTACAGACAAATCACTAAACTAAAAAATGTTCAGCCACTGAAAATATTTACTTACTGGTTTAAACCTTCTGTAAATTCAGAGTAATGTGTGTATGTAATTTAATGATGCATTATTATAGTTATTAAACAAACACACTTGGTTTGTTTTTACTAGTTTCTGTCTTTTCACATTTTTGGCATTGTGTATCCACACCTTTATATTCTAATAACACTAATAAGCTTCAGTCTCTTTAATTAAAATGATGTACTCTAGCACGAAGACACACTAGCACAAGCACTACAATTTGACACAATTGTTGATTGGGTTATTTCAATTAGTTGCTGGGTTATTTCAATGTTTTTTCAGATTCTATTTTCTGATTTTATTTCTGGTCAGGCCGGATTACCTGTTTACATTTTTTTTGGTCTGGTGTTATTTAGTTTAGTTGGGTGATTTATTTATTTTTGTAATATTTAGTTTATTCTGGATATTTTCCATTTAGTCTGGTGAGTAAATGTTTAGTTTGGTTATTTTTAGTTTAGTTTGATGGTTTCTGGGAATTTTTTTGTTTAGTGCGGTAACATTTTCTTTGGTTCGGTGACATGGTTTAGTCCGATTATGTTCGTATGGTCTGTTAGTTTCGATGCACTTCCTGTTTGGGGGGTTGATGTTTGAATGTTTCTACTTACCAAAAGGGGAGAGAAAATAAAGTTATAAACATGAGCATAATCCTAGGCTGATTTAAAAGCAGATGTTAAAATGTTATCTAGATGGTGAGTGTTATCACAGTAAAGTAAAATTTACAGATGTGAATATATACAGTAAGGTCAATACGTATTTGATCACCCTGTAGTTTTGCAAGTTCTCTTACTTAGAAATTATGGAGGGGTCTACAATTTTCAGCATAGGTGCATTTTCACTGTGAGAGACAGAATCTAAAAAGAAAAATCCGGAAATCACGTTATATAATTTTTAAAAATTTTATTGTTACTGTGTCAAATAAGTACTTGCTTATCAGCCAGATTTCTGACCCTCACTGTAGATGTATATATGTAGGCCCCTTTTTTTCCTCCAGAAGATGTGCATTACAATACTGTATGCAATCTGATCTTTTTTTTTCCTGTTCTTTCTCAGATGCTTGTGGCCTAACGACATTTTCGGCAGTGAGAAGGACAATGCTGTGCAAACCTTGCTGCATATCTACTTCCGTCACCAGACGCTGGGTCAGACCGGGTGCATAGCTGTGGTGGGGCCAAGCAGAGATCTGTCCCAGGCCAGCGGGCGTCTCATGGAGCTCAACCTGCAGATCCGCGAGGCTTTACGCCAGGCACAGAGCTCCCAGAGCCACATTTACACCCAAACGCCTACTCCGGAGACCCAGATCAACACTCGCAATACGGTCCTCAGCTCCGGACTGTAAAATGGCTAGGCTAGCCAGCAGGTTCCAGCAGGGAACAGAAATACGCTGTCTTTATTGGGAGGGGCTAAGGGCTGGGATATTTCTTGGCACTTCACCTTAAAGGGCTAATGGACATACATGTATGTGTGCGCGTGTGGTGTGTGTGTACGTGTGCGTGTGTATGTTTAGGGATTATATTGACTTAAACTGTGCTACAGACACAAATTCCTTCCCTTTTTTTTTTTCATTTTTCTCTAAATGTAACGTGCAGAAGCACTGATGCCCAGACTGAGGAAGTGATATTAAGCAATGATGATGCTAAAATGGAATCTTTAGCAGAATGACCTATGACCTCTGGTGTGTCAAAAACAAAGAAACAAAAAAAAACCTGGGCATAGAGCACTGGGTCATACTGTAACGGTTGTTTGGTGGAGGGGTTGCTATGGAAACAGTGTGCAAGACAAAACAATAAGTACATCAGAGTTTTCAAACGCATGCTTGAAAGTAAGAAAGCACTGCAAGAACTATTTTTTGAGAAATCTATTTTTTATTAGAGCTAACTATCCTAGGGTGTAAATGTAAATGGGTATTTAATGTATAATCGAGAAGTGAGGGCTCGGCCCTCAGACTCTGTATAAAGAGAAGATTAACTTTATTGACCTGCATCAAGCAGAAACTTTAGCTTTCACTGGGTTGCGCTAACAAAACTCGTACTCTATAACCAAATAAGTAGCTGCCTGTAGACAACCATAGACTCATATGTCAGCGTGTGAGAGCGGGTGTGTTACGTATGGCTGATTTTTCCACATACCTTCTCACATGCACATTAGCACATATAAAACGCACACACATTTGTGCAAACTGGCTGCAACTCATTAAGGAAATGTCAATAACTTATTGTACTCTGTATATATTTTAGAAAAATGTATAGTGTAAAAGCAGTATTTTTCCCTTGTACATTTGTGTAATGCACTGTTCAAACAGAATAGAGTATGAAGCTAATGCAAAAAAAAAAAAAAACAGTAAAATATATATATATATAAAATAATACAGCTGTAAAGGTCACTAACAAACCTCTTTGCCCTAGATATACAAATCTATAAACTTTCAAGCTTTTTCTTTTAACCAATAAGTGTGGTTGGGAGCAAGTGATTGGCCTTGTTTGTTCCCATCACTCTTTTTTCCAGCTCTCCTTGGACATATGCATTCCTTAATCTCCACTGTGATCTTCACGTTGGCTCGCAGGCTTCTGCTGACGCCATACTTTAAAGTCCCGGACGAAAGGGGGGGAACCAGGGGCTACTGGTCATCCATGTTGCCTCTGTGAAATCTCTCAGACTCAGGGCTGTGCCGATGATGGGTTCCTAGCTCGAATGCGCTTTTTCAAAAGCACTGTGCATCTTTTTTGTCTCATCCACACAACGCGCTTTTCAACATAAAGCGCTTACTTACAGCATCAGAGCGATGTCACGGCACATTATTTTGTTTTTTAATCACTGTATTCATTCCTTAAAGGACTTCTTTCTGTTGCTTCTCTGGTACACTTTGGATGCTGTTCTTAATTATTTAATGAATATATTATTTACCTGGAGAAAATAGTTTTTATTTAGAGGTGCATTATCCATTTTCCCCCCTCATATTCCTTTTTGTTTGTTTCTCCTCTTGGTTTCACCTGCCTTACCCTGTCCTGATTAAATAAAAAGCAAGTTGAACACATCTGTCTCGTTCACTCTCTTCTTAGGGTGACTAATACCAACTGCACAGTCACACTAAAATATTACTGTGTGCAGTTAGTTTAGTTTTATATGTTCGCATGTTAAACAAACTGATTTTCTAATTTGCACTTTTCAAGGGTAGGAAATATTATGCACATTTTCTGGATTTTCTCTTTTTAAATTATACAAAATTGAGAATGACATTTATTTTTTTACAAGTCTACAGTTAGATCTTTGTCAGGTGTTACATACTGAAGTATTTTATTAGTGTCAAAGGTTTTTCTTAACAATTACTTTCATGCAAAGAGACAGTAGTGTTTGCAGTGTTAAACCTTTTTTTTAAGACCACTGCAAATCACCCTGGCAACTTTTGGGGCATATCCTGACTAATTGCAGCCCATTCTTGGCTAATCAATGCTTGAAGTTTGAGAATGAGTTTTTGTTTGTCCACCTGCCTCTTTGTGGATTGACCACAAATTGGTATCTTGTTTCCCAAGGCACTTAGTTATGATATTTCCTCAGGCAAGGTACCTGATTATGCATGAAAAGGCATAATGCATTGTTCATCAACCAAACTGTTCTTGATAGTTGGGAGAAGTTGCTCTTAGTGGATGCTTTTGTACGATTCTTTATTCATGGCTGTGTTCTTATGCAAAATTGAGAGTAAGCCCTATCTCTTTACTGTAAAGCAACCCTGCACATGAATGGGCTCGGGATGCTTTACTGTTGGCATAACACAGGACTGAAATTATTTGTCACTCAATTTGTGGCCACAGCTGTATATTCTTAGTCAAGTGTAAAAGTATGATTACCAGTAATTAATGCTTTCAATTCAATTCAATTTTATTTGTATAGCACTTTAAGCAATATTTCTTATCTTGGCAATATTTCTGAGGTGAAAGAATGCTATCCTGGTAATATTATCTACATAAGCGTCAAATGAAAGACTGGAATCTATAATCACACCGAGGTCTTTTACTGTTGCACTTGATGGAACAGAAAGACCATCTAAAGTTATAGAGTGATCTAGAATCTTACTTCTAGCTTTATGTAATTTCTTATGTCCTGCACACATTGCTCAACTTTATTAATCTGGTTTATCTCATCAGGTTTTGCTGAGATGTATAACTGTGTCGTCAGCTTAACAGTGAAAACTAATACCATGCTTCCCATGATTATGTTGCCCAGAGGAAGCATGTAAAGGGAAAAAAGCAGTGGGCCTAAAACTGAACCCTGTGGAACACCAAACTTCACTAGAGAACATGCAGAATAATCACCATTTAGGTCTACATACTGATACCGATCAGTCAAATAGGATCTGAGCAAGGGGAAGGCTGTGCCCTTAATTCCTACTACATTTTCTAATATGTAAAGAAGAATACTATGGTCAATGGTGTCAAAAGCTGCACTGAGGTCAAGTAATACAAGCTTGGTTACACAACCTTGATCTGAGGCTAATAGGTCGTCATTTACTACTTTAACGAGTGCTGTCTCTGTGCTGTGATGAGGCCTAAATCCTGACTGATACAGTTCATGTATGTTATTTCTATGTAAAGATGAACATAGTTGCTGTGCTACTATCTTTTCCAGAATCTTAGAGATAAAGGGGAGGTTTGATATTGGCCTGTAATTGGACAGCTGACAGGGGTCAAGGTCAGGTTTTTTTAATCAGTTTAATAACTGCTAATTTAAAAGATTTTGGAACATACCCAATGCTGAGTGAAGAATTAATTATTCTCAACAGGGGTTCTGTTATTGCTGGTACTATCTGTTTAAGAAAATGTGTTGGTACAGGATCTAATATACAGGTTTTAAGACAATATTAGCTTGAAATTAAATGTCCACCTGCACTCTTACAATAGATCCCTTCAGGGTTGCCACAGACAAGAGCAGATCATAAAAAAAGATTAAGAGATGTTCTTGCTTGTCCAGACAAACACTTCAGAGCTACTTGTCTTTATTATGCAAATGCATCAATCATTCTTTTCCTGTAAGAGCAAATATAAATATCAAAAAGGGGTAATGGCAGGGTTAGCCCAGTGTTTAAGGCATTGGGCTAGTAATCAGAAGGTCCCAGGTTCAAATGCCACCAAGTGGAGGCATGATTGCCAAATGCCATATTGTAAAGAAAAATGTAAATCAAGGTATGAATGACTTAATGTGGCATATCCAGGTGATAATCTAAACCAAAAACTGAGATCTCTGCATTATCTTTAACCAAATTAGAAATAGGAGAACAGATCATTTACTAATTTAAAGAAACACTGGTTAACAGCAACTTGTTGCATTTATCAAAAAGGTCACAGCAAACCACAAGACACCAGTGCTGCTGGTAATTTTAATTTTTTTTAATTTTTTCCTGAAATGGTTTACTACTGGGACCGCTGCTGCAGTTCAACACGTGAACGAAAACAAAAAGCATCAGTCTCTGGGGACAGGCACCATGCCTCCCTCTTCAAGACTTCTGCTTCGGTCTCAGAGGTAGTCTCTGGTGGAGGCCATGGATAGCAGAGATCCTTGTCCCAGCAGTGAACCGCCATCAGGGGTTCTGTCCAGGGCTTAAAGAACACACTATATGATGTACTTAAAACTGAACGTGCTGTCGCAGGAGAGCCGTTTGCCTTTGCAGCGTCCACACAGGTCCTGTCGGTGCGGCCGCTTAGGATCCACGTGGCGTGCCGTCCCAGGACAGGTACAGCGAGCCTTCTTGCAGCTCTGAAACACGAATAATAAATGGCCAAGTCACTTAATGGTCAAGTAATTGTCAAGAAATGAGGCAAGGGGGCTGGGGGCTTCTCACCTGACAGGTTATATCCTCTACCCGGTATGGGTTGAAAGCCTTCTGGCATGTTCTGCAAAACTGCTTGAAATAAACCTGTAAGGCAGAAAAACTGACATGGCATAAATCTGGAGGAAGAAAAAAATAATAATAATAAAATAAATGATGCCATTACCTTGTTTGTGCCCTGAACACACCACACATAGGCGCTCTCCCAACGAAGGTTGCATTCTCTGCAGTGGTAGTAGCCGTACTTCTGCTCCAAAAACTTATCGGAGAAGGAGGGAGTCCAGAGTGAATTATGCCAAATTACAATTACAAAGCTATACTTGGGGGATCAGGTGAGATACTGAAGTCTAAAAGATCTTGCTTAAAGGACGCCAAAGCAAATATTTCTACATGAATTTATCCTTATACATGATATGGACACGTGTGTACATGGACACCGACCTCCACACTCACAAACTACTGCAAAGTTATGAAAATTATATAAAACATCTCTGTAGATCTGTAAATTGCCTGAATAAGTGGTTTAAGCATTCAAACAAGATACAGGTCGTGGAAAGTGTGTGTGTGTGTGTGTGTGTGTGTGTGTAAAAGCTTTAATAAAGTTAATTTGTTCTGCAAGTGCAAGAACATGCATAGATGTATTACAGAACAATTTCTCCTCTCACCTGGAAGCGCACTCTGCCCTTGGACTTGGAGTCATCCTGACCACCATTCTCATTCTTCATCCCATCATCCACTTTTATCTGCTCGCCTTCATCATCCTCATCATCACCCCCGGGACTAAGCTCTGGTTTGGATTTTTGCTTTTCTGGTTGTTGCTCCTCCAAACCCTTTTCCAGCTCCTCACCCTGATCTGTGCTCTCCACCACTTCAGCTTTTCCACCACGCTGCTTCTGCTGCTCTTCCTCACCATCATCATCACCATGGTCCTGCAGGAGAGCCGCGAGTCCCCGCGTGGCAATCGGAGAGTACACGGCCTGCGTGCGCGGGAACCGGACCCCGGGACTAACCGGGCTGCCGGGAGTCTGGCCGTCCGGTCTGCGCTTGCGCACTGCGTCCCGCCGGCGTGCCGCCAACGTGCGCGGTCCGAGTGAGCACTGCACCGAGGCGTCGGTCTTCGGGTTGACCTGCACGCCCACGTCCTTGGTGTTGGCTTTGCGCAGGCGCGGGGTGAGGTTCGGGTTGATCTGCGACAGGATCGACCTGAGCTGCGCGCGCTGGTAGTTATCGAAATAACCCTCGGCGTCACCGCACGCGCTCAGGTAGCTCTTCTGTCGCCAGCTCTTGGGCTTCGGGCATCTGTACGAGTAAGGGTTGTACGAGGAGTACACGTAGCTGTCGAGTGGTTCGTCTCCGTACATAGCCATTGTAGTATTATTTGTAGTATTATTAGTATTATTATTTCCGCTTAGCCACCCGAGGACGCGCGAGAGCGCGAGTTAAGTAGGTGGAGAGAGAGGCGCGTGAATTAGAGTCAGGTGTGCAATTAAAGCCAATTAACTCTGACTGACTTCATCAGCACAGGAACCATCAGGTCACACCACCAAACTAACACTACTGTACTGGGTTTCCATTTAATCATCAACATGAATTTATCTGGTGTGTGTGTGTGTGTGTGTGTGTGTGTGTGGACATCCTGGCACACAAGTTCTGAAAGTTGTATAAAATATATGTGTTCTAGCTTTACATCTTCCCTTCACTGGCTCTATGAAGCCCAAACCCACTTCAGCAGGACGATGCCTCAAAACCTCACACCAAGCTCCATGACATGTTAAGGATAGAGTGGAAAGAACCTGGAAGCCATGTCCTTCACTAAACATCTTTTAGATAAACCCAGACACTGACTCACTAATGCTTTTCTAGCTGAATGAGTATAAATCTTCACAGCCATAGTCTAAAATCTCTTGGCACTCGCCTTCTCAAAAGACTGGAGTGCATTATAACAGCAATCTGGAACGCAATGTTCAACAAGCACAATTTGAGCACAATGATCAGTGATATAAATAAAAGAAAGGTTTTGTTTGTACATTGGTCAGAATTCGCTCTTCCACTTATATCTCTATATCTCATAAACTGAAGGACCCAAAACCAGTCTCAGAATGTGTTCTGTCTGTGCTGTATGTCTGTCCAGCCAGATCTGTCACAGCATCATGCAAAACTGGCTAGACAGGATTAAACTTTTTTTTTTTTTTTTTTTTGCAGTAGTTAGACGTTTGCCTGAAGTTAAACCTGCTCCATAAGTGAAATCTAAATCCTCGGTAGAAGCAATGTTATGAACACTTATGTGGATTTAATAATCTACTTTAAAATAAGCTACTTGTCAATGTAAACAAACACCTGCACCAATAAATATTAATTGAAGAAGTAAATAGAATAGTTTTACCTTTAAGGTAGTGAAAGCTGAAGTGGTATAAGTAAATTTTAACCTGTTGGAGTCTTTTAAAGACAAAGCTTAATCTCTTTCCGATTTACTTTTTTGATTTCTCATCTGTGATTTTCTCTCCGACTACCGAACAGCGATTGTATTTGGCTGATGGTGAAAAAAGTACAACTTATAAGATACTCAATATTACAATATTTTATTTCTTTGTTTATAACTTAGGCAGAGAGTTCTGTCGAACAGAAAGACAGACAGACAAGTACATGAGCTTCAACCTGAAGTAATAATATCACTGACTACATTAAAGCTGATCAGCTTATTTTTAACCTTAGTTTTTTTACACTAACTCTGAATAAAATGAATGTATGAATCTATAACTTTATTTTTGACATTTGGTGTAGGGCATTTATTTGAATAGTCCTGTAGCTGAATTATGTCAGTTTTATAATATTTATTATTAATATGGTATCATGAGCATTTAGGAACATGAATGTATAAATTTCCAGGATTTTTTTTTATGTACTCAAACTGAGCCTAAGCACAGATTGTCACACTGATATATCAACAAATGCATAATGACACCAAGACTAAGGTTTAACTCGTATATCTCTTCTCCTAGCTCTCATGGCAGCTTTCTCAGTGGAGAAGTTTCTTAAACATGCAATAAATTTATTAGATCTCATTTTAAATGAAAGGCTTCAGAGCTGTTAAAGGCCACATCAACAAAGACGAGGTAATAAGGAATCAAATTTGCGTTACGGCTTCAATACTTTAGCAATGAGCGAATGGCATAAAAACATGAAATGTCATGATGTATTGCACGGTTCAAGCATCTGTTCACAGTGATGTCCAATTTTTTTGTGTCTTCTACAGAGGTGTTGGGCTTTTTGCCCCTCCCTGAGTCTCCAGTTCAATTGAGTTGGGGTTGTTTACAGTAACTGAACCATACGATGTGTCAAACGGCCCATCTTCCTCCTCTTTCATTCTCTTGTAAGTGATGCTTGTGTCATCATCATCCTCTTCGTTCAGGTCCTGCTTGCGAAGCACCTCGGTTCTGTATGCACGATACACCAGGATGATGACGCCAGCCTCAGCAGCCTGGAAGAGTGCATAGAGCAGTGGGAACATGTACATTGCGCCCGTGAGCTGTGGAGGGAACGTGAGCTTCAGGATTGCCGTGCAGAGCTGGACATTCTGGCAGCCTGTCTCCAGTGACACAGTGCGGCAGCTGTTGGGCGGTAGTGAGAAGAGCACGGCCAGCCCGTAGCCTGCTGCGTATCCCGCCATCGGCATGAGCACGGCTACTACGTATACAGCAGGAGGAATGGTTGCTATCAGCTCAGGGCCCAGCATGACACCTGTCATGATAAACAGGAGCACCAGTGTGATCAGCATCAACCACAGCGACACCTGGTGGGCAAACAGGAGAGACAGGTAAAACGCTAATACCGGAATTTAGTTAACTTCTGAGTGTATTTTATACACACCTAGAACTGGTACAATGATTTATATATGTCTGATCTGCAAAAAGCTTTCTCACTGATGTCACTAATTAAGGATCGGCCACGAGTTAAAATGCACTGCCTCCAGAGGCCTGTACAGTGGTCACTATGCATGATGGACACGCGTCCCTTCTTATTTTTTTTCTGACCACATTTCTTCCTCAAAGCTGACAGTTCAGCACTATTCCTCCAGGTTTTTCATACTGTGTTGAAAGGTTTGTAACCCAGTTACTGTAAACCTCCTTAGTTGTTTTCTTTGTTTGATGCCGCCCAATCCTTCTAAATACTACCCGGTGTATTTTCAAGACATGTCTGTGATATACAGGCTTCCTAACAAATTTACTTTGATACAGTACACTAAGGTACCTTAAATACACCTTAAACATATTTTTTGAAAGTATTCCTGTGGATACGAAAGGAAGAACTGTAAGGGTCCTCCACTAGAGGTCACTGTTTTTATTTTGTAGTTTTTGTTGGCCGACTCAGTTTCCCAGCAGGCACCTCGGTCAGGTGATGCAGTGCACACCTGAACCGAGGTAGCCATCAATTAATCTATAAATAGCTGTTTAGACTGGGAAACTGGGTCGAGCATTTTTGGGAATACCACTGTCAGTTATGTGGGCATTTTGGTTTGTTTTTGTTATCTGTTTAATTTGTACTTTGATTTTAGTTGTGTTGACTTGGGCTCTCTTATTGGCAATGTCTCTGTGTATGTTTTGTGTGTCTGTGTTAGTGGAGCTGATTCAGTCCTGTCCTCCTGTGTTCTTGTGGTTAGCTAGAGCAGGTAAGCAGTTAGGTGTATGTGTGGCTAGGAGCATGATTAGCTAAATGCTATGTTGAGTTTATAGTACAGTTACAGTACTAGCATGCTTCTAGCCATAGCCCCTCTGTGTCTCTAGCTATCCTGTGTTTCCTCTCCCCCGAGTTGCCCAGTGAGCCTAGCCTTTGATGTGTCCTGAGCCTAGCCTTTGATGTGTCCTGAGCCTAGCCTTTGATGTGTCCTGAGCCTAGCCTTTGATGTGTCCTGAGCCTAGCCTTTGATGTGTCCTGAGCCTAGCCTTTGATGTGTCCTGAGCCTAGCCTTTGATGGGTCCCCGAGCCTAGCCTTTGATGGGTCCCCGAGCCTAGCCTTTGATGGGTCCCCGAGCCTAGCCTTTGATGGGTCCCCGAGCCTAGCCTTTGATGGGTCCCCGAGCCTAGCCTTTGATGGGTCCCCGAGCCTAGCCTTTGATGGGTCCCCGAGCCTAGCCTTTGATGGGTCCCCGAGCCTAGCCTTTGATGGGTCCCCGAGCCTAGCCTTTGATGGGTCCCCGAGCCTAGCCACTGGGTATCCCTTGTCTGTGTTTCCTCTCTCCCTAGCGTCCCAGTGTGCCTAGGTTTAGAGTGCGGTCCCTCCGGGCTTTGGAGTAACGACTAGCTTGTGAGTGCTGCCTCGCTTAGTCTTGGAGGGCTGCCTCGCCTAGCCACTGGGTAGTCTTTGTCTGTGTTTCTGTGCCCCTATTCCCTAGTGTGTTTAAGCTATTAGGTAAGTATAGCTTAGTGCATGTTGGGGCTAAAGACATGCTTAGCTAGGTGTATGTGTAGCTAACTGCCATGGTTAAGCAATGCTTAACCATGTTTAGCTAAAAGCCATGCCTAGCTGATTGCCATGTCTTTAGCCCTTGTCCTGTCCCTCTCTTGGTCTCTCGTCTCGTCTTTACGTGTCTCCTGTCCTCTCTAGTGTCTCCTGTCCTCTCTAGTGTCTCCCGTCCTCTCTAGTGTCTCCCGTCCTCTCTAGTGTCTCCCGTCCTCTCTAGTGTCTCCCGTCCTCTCTAGTGTCTCCCGTCCTCTCTAGTGTCTCCCGTCCTCTCTAGTGTCCAGTTTCAGCTCCACGCCTCGTTTGTGTCTTGTTACGTTTGTCCCCCTGCCTGTGTCTCGCCACAGGACGTGTTTTGTGTCTCCTCCTGCCTGTGTCTCGCCACAGGACGTGTTTTGTGTCTCCTCCTGCCTGTGTCTCGCCACAGGACGTGTTTTGTGTCTCCTCCTGCCTGTGTCTCGCCACAGGACGTGTTTCGTGTCTCCTCCTGCCTGTGTCTCGCCACAGGACGTGTTTCGTGTTTCCTCCTGCCTGTGTCTCGTCACAGGACGTGTGTTTGTTCCCCTGTCTGTGTCTTGCCAGAGAGCCCGGCGTTCAACACCTTGCCACAACACCCCATTCATGACAGAATGCTCGACCCACCAAGGCATAGCAGAGGGGGCTGGGACTTTAAAGTGGCAGCCTCGCGTGGAGGCCACCGCTGCAGCACCCTTCGCGCCTCACGAGGAGGCCACCGCTGCAGCACCCTTCACGCCTCACGAGGAGGCCACCGCTGCAGCACCCTTCGCGCCTCACGAGGAGGCCACCGCTGCAGCACCCTTCGCGCCTCACGAGGAGGCCACCGCTGCAGCACCCTTCGCGCCTCACGAGGAGGCCACCGCTGCAGCACCCTTCGCGCCTCACGAGGAGGCCACCGCTGCAGCAGCCGCCGAGCGCCTCGAGGAGGTCCCAGCAGCAGCCGCCGAGCGCCTCGAGGAGGTCCCAGCAGCAGCCGCCGAGCGCCTCGAGGAGGTCCCAGCAGCAGCCGCCGAGCGCCTCGAGGAGGTCCCAGCAGCAGCAGCAGCCGCCGAGCGCCTCGAGGAGGTCCCAGCAGCAGCAGCAGCCGCCGAGCGCCTCGAGGAGGTCCCAGCAGCAGCAGCAGCCGCCGAGCGCCTCGAGGAGGTCCCAGCAGCAGCAGCAGCCGCCGAGCGCCTCGAGGAGGTCCCAGCAGCAGCAGCAGCCGCCGAGCGCCTCGAGGAGGTCCCAGCAGCAGCAGCAGCCGCCGAGCGCCTCGAGGAGGTCCCAGCAGCAGCCGCCGAGCGCCTCGAGGAGGTCCCAGCAACACCAGCAGGCCTCATGTGGAGGCCCCCCACCTTCGTCCAGTAGCCCTTATTCAAGGCTCACCGCCTTCGGAGCGACACCCCAGCACAGCGTCCAGCACCCGGCTTCGATGTCGGGCACCCACCGCGGCACGGCGGAGGAAAAGCCAGTACTGCATCGGCCGCCCGGATTGGGGGACAACACAGCACTGTCTTCAGGGGCTCTACTTCTCAGAGCAATACAGTGCTGCCCCCCTGATGGTCCCCTAGCCTAGCCTTTGAGGGTCCCCTAGCCTAGCCACTGGGTATCCCTTGTCTGTGTTTCCTCTCTCCCTAGCGTCCCAGTGTGCCTAGGTTTAGAGTGCGGTCCCTCCGGGCTTTGGAGTAACGACTAGCTTGTGAGTGCTGCCTCGCTTAGTCTTGGAGGGCTGCCTCGCCTAGCCACTGGGTAGTCTTTGTCTGTGTTTCTGTGCCCCTATTCCCTAGTGTGTTTAAGCTATTAGGTAAGTATAGCTTAGTGCATGTTGGGGCTAAAGACATGCTTAGCTAGGTGTATGTGTAGCTAACTGCCATGGTTAAGCAATGCTTAACCATGTTTAGCTAAAAGCCATGCCTAGCTGATTGCCATGTCTTTAGCCCTTGTCCTGTCCCTCTCTTGGTCTCTCGTCTCGTCTTTACGTGTCTCCTGTCCTCTCTAGTGTCTCCTGTCCTCTCTAGTGTCTCCTGTCCTCTCTAGTGTCTCCTGTCCTCTCTAGTGTCTCCCGTCCTCTCTAGTGTCTCCCGTCCTCTCTAATGTCCAGTTTCAGCTCCACGCCTCGTTTGTGTCTTGTTACGTTTGTCCCCCTGCCTGTTTCTCGCCACAGGACGTGTTTTGTGTCTCCTCCTGCCTGTGTCTCGCCACAGGACGTGTTTCGTGTTTCCTCCTGCCTGTGTCTCGTCACAGGACGTGTGTTTGTTCCCCTGTCTGTGTCTTGCCAGAGAGCCCCTGTTAGCACAAAGTTAAGTATGGTTTAAGTTTGTTTGTTCCTTTGTTTGTATCTTTTATTTATACTTTGTTTAACCTTTATTAAAGACTCTTTTTTTGGTTAACACCACCCCTCTGCCTCTATGCCTGCTCCTTCCGCCCACGGCGTTCAACACCTTGCCACAACACCCCATTCATGACAAGAACATCCATATCAATCTTTATGGTTTCTACAGTATGTGCATACCACAGTAATCTCTCAGGCATCTTTAGGCCATAACACCAAAAAAATTATCACAGAATGTAAAAAATTTACACTTTGTATTTTTGTTTGACATTTTTTCTTTTATAAGGCTCACAAATTGGAAACCGTATAATGAGTTGTTGATAATGAAATAGTAAAATAAAAATGTAACAAATGATATTACAATACCCACAATGTCAACCAAAAAAATAGTACAGTGGAACCTTGGATTACAAGCTTAATTTGTTCCGGAAGCAGGCTCGTATTTCAAAACACTCAAAATATAAATAAAAAGAAAAAATTAACCTGCACTTTACCTTTAAAAAAAGTAGATATAAATCGAGACATATACCCACAATTCTGCAGCGCAAGAGAGAGAAAAACTGTTGGCTCAGTTGTGATCCTGTGACGCTCGGCATCAAAACAAAAAGAACATACGTGATACATGATACTCGGTGCTCGTAAACCAAGACTTGCTAATTTTTCAAGTCAAAATGTATTAAAAATCTTCGCTCGTCTTGCAGAACACTCGCAAACTGTGTTACTCGCAATCCGAGGTTTTACTGTAACTGATGACGCAGGTTATCATGATATTGATTTTATGTCATCATATCTCTCAGGACTATTATAATTATTATTATTATTATTGTTGTTTTTGTTGTTGTTGTTGTGGTTGTGGTTGTTACAGCTTGCTAGCTTTCTTGGCATACCAAATTGAGCCATTTATAGATTGATTACATCGCAGCTCCTGGATGGTATCATTAATTCAGTTTCTTGTTTCTGGTCAGTTTATCTTAATGCACAATCACTATAGTCTCCTTTCCGGCCTTAATATTTTAAATGATATCCTGATGTACTAGTATCTTGTTTTGAATATAAACATTTTGCTGAACATGTAACAAAAGGTCAAAACCATCCAAACTATTCTGCCAGTACAAATAAGATTGATTTATGCATACTGTATTTTATTGATGTAAACCTGCCTCTTGATATTTCTATTCAATCTATAAAAAAAAATGTCCCTGATTAAAATGTGTACCATGACAGATGTATAGACCTAGACATGTGCTATTTAACTGAGGACAAATGGACAGAGCCATCAGAGTGACATTGTCTCCTGCCTTTATGCACTCACTTTAATTTATAGTCCACTCCTCCCCCTTCACCGTGTACAACACACACACACACATCTTGATACCCTTTATCACTCTATTCTTCCCTTTTTCGTTCCCTCCCTTGCTCTATCTCTTATAGACCTCCAGGGTCTTTTTAAGCTGTTTGTTGATAAAACTAACGGAAAGAAGGAACTCTTGTTCAGTTTTATTTTACTGAACATAATTTCTTTTCCAAGGCTTCTGTCTAGTTTACTTAATTACTTCATCACTGCATTACTAAACTCTGATACGCAGCACAATCTCAGGGTACTGACTTAAAACTTAAGTTTATTCCTTAAACATAAAAGTCTGTTATATTGTGATTGATTTTTCATAATGATCATATTCATCACTTCAGTAACTTTCCAATAAAAGGCTCCTAACTATTTGCTTACTTAAATTCAGGTCAATCCTTTTTTGATCAGCCAGTGTAGTTATTAATATTAATTGTAATATGAGTTACTTCCTGTTATCACTTACTTTATAAACTTAATCCCTGATCAATATTCAGCCTATAACTCATTAACTTCATTATAGACTATATATGTGTGTATGTGTGGGAGAGGATACCTGACCATCACATGCATATCGTACATATGCATATTATATAGGATGCTTTTGGATTCTGTAGCATTAAACTAAGAGGCCCAAAACTGTTACAGGATGGACACGCCCATGGGCACATTGCTGAAGCCTGTGTATGGTGCTCAAACTATAAAACTATAAACTATAAACTATTTAGTGCTTTTGAACTCACATGTGGTTTGTGATGTGGCCCTTTATGCTATCTGACGTGTAGGATGTTACCTTGAGCATGATGTCAGCAGCGCGGGGGTACCGGGACCTGAGTGCGACCCCGAGACCGATTGGGATGAGTGTGCTGCACACTGTGAGAGTAACAGCGCCTAGGGGCAGCAACTGCACCACAGGCGTGTCGATCCATGGGCGACTGTACAGCCACAAGCACAGCGGCATGAGCAGCAGCGCCAGCACCGTGGACGAGATGGTCATTATAACACTGTCAACACACACACACACACACACACACACAAAATGTTTATGCACTTATATAAATAAACCTTAAATTTATTTTTTGAGTAGGTGTATTATTAGTTAGATTTTATGTACACATATGGATGTTTTCTGATACAAAATCAAAAGATTATGGAAATTGTGTAACATTTTATTTACATTCTGGATATTATTAAATTATTTGACACTTTTTTAAAATTACAAACTCTTTTATCTCAAAATGAAAAATAACGTTTTTTTTGTTTGTTTTTTTTAATTCTGAGAGAATTTGTTTTGTGTCATGGCCTAAAGATCCCTGTGTGATTACAGTGGGTGGAAGCACATAGATGTAGGTGGATATGGATGGTTCCTCGCTGATATCCACAGGGATCCTAAGATATGTTTAAGGTGTAATTACAAATATCTTGGAGGTTTATTACGAAGCATGTACTCGCGGTTAATGTCTTTAAAATATTTTATCACATATCCAATGCTTAAAAAATGACACTGTCATGACAAAATCATTGTACCTGTGCTAGGTGTGTTTCAGAAGTTATCTAAATTTATCTGTCGCTCCTGTTTGACCACCAGGTCTCTGATATAATTATTTTATTATTACAAACTCATAATAAGGTTTTCTGTTGTGCTATCTTTTAATTTTACATTGTAAAATAAATAAAATTATATATATATATATATATATATATATATATATATATATATATATTATTATTATTTTTTTTTTTTCTCAAGTAATAATTGTCCTGATTGATGATGATGATGATGATGATGATGAGAAGAAACACTTGATGGAGAAGGGTGTATTTCTACCTGAGGTTCATCTCGCCGTTGATCAGCAGGGTCATGAGGTTCGACAGGTTGCCCCCCGGACAGCAGCCGCACAGCAGCACCGCCACGGCGTTCACGTCGTCCAGAGAGAAGGCGAGGGCCAGCAGGAAGGCCACCAGCGGCATGATGACGAACTGGCAGATGGCGGCGAGCAGCACCCCGACCGGCCTGCGCACATGCTGACCGATCTGACTGATCTCCACCGTGCAGCCGAGCCCGAGCATGGTGAAGCACAGGATGAAGCCCACGAACACGTTCAGGCCGTGGCTGAGCGGCGAGTCCCAGAACGGCACGTCCACGCGCGCGGGTACCGCCAGCTCCAACGCGCCCTCGCGCGCCAAGGCAACGTCCAGGGTCTTGGAGACGTTCATGTCGTTCTCCGGGGAGTTTAAAAGCACCGCGTTGGATGGACTGCTGCTGGAGATCTCCATCGTGTCCTCAGGTCCCGGGATGAAGCTGAGGAGGAACCCGGAGAGCCTCGGAGCGAATGCGCCTTCAGTAGGGCGCGCTCATTGTGGTGACGTGACGCTGCACGGAGTGCCCCGGGAGTGCGCGTGCACGCGTGCGTGCGTGCGTGTGTGTAAAGACTGCAGTGGCACCTCTGAGGGCACGATCTCCTCCTGTCACCTCTGGGATATGATCTAAACAGTCATGCTGTTCTGGACGGAATAAATTCAATCAAACACAAGTTGGATACCTTAGTGGTGTGCGTAATCAAAACTTGTAAATCTGTGTGTGTGTGTGTGTGTGTGTGTGTGTGTGTGGAATGGCACGTTTTTTTGGAAAGAATAACTAAAGCCAAATTAAACATGAAAGCAACCAACGCACCAGAACCTCTCCAAATACACACACACACACACACACACACACACTGACTCCACAAAGCAACAAATTACAGTCAGCCGCGCGGCTCATCATCAGAGGCAATCCAGATGTTCCTTATTTTTATTTCAACATCTGCACACTTGGCCATATTGTGCACAAACAAACGCCTTCAGCTGAAGAGCCGCCCTTGCTCAGGGAGCTTCTCTCTCATTAGTCTCCACTGCGCTTCTCTTTCTCCACACACACACACACACACGCACACAGCTGTCATAAGACGTGACCACTCAGTTAAATTAAACACGATTTTATTTGTATATCGTTGTGTCCTCGTTCCATCGTTGAAGAGTTGGATTTATAGTGCGCGTGAGCTTCAGACTGGCACAGTCACTGAGTTACACTGGCCATGCCTTTGATCTTCTTTATTATTATTATCATTATTATTAGTAGTAGTAAGAAGAAGAAGATGGGGGCGACACTGGCTAACGTGACTTGTTAGTGGAGGACAAGGTACACCTGTCATGTGGACTGTCCAAAAACAGGCGCAAAAAAACCATGCATATTGTGCAATGTGTGTGTGCGTAAGAGAGAGAGAGAGAGAACTGTGTATGAATGATTTACCCATATCGATCCGGAACCTGCTGCAGCTTCCACACATGGTGCGTAAAGCTTAGTTTTTAATTCAAAACCTTATGTCAGGAGATATTTAATATTTACTATATATTTACAATCCTTTAATAATAAAGTTATGCCTGGGGGGGACTTAGTCTAATTCTCTCTAGGCTTTGATTACTGAACTGGACTTGAAGTCCTGACTCTATTTGCTCAGTGAATGACCCATATTCCTGTCAGAGCTGATAAAGTCTCAGTCTGTAAAGGATTTAAGGTGGAAGAGAAAACAGCTAAACACTAAATAACTTATTTTACATTTCCAGTTCTTTAGGGTTTAAAGGTAAGGCCTATTTTTATTCATATTATTTGATGGTATTACTGTGATGATCTCAACTACGCCGTACTCTTCCCTAATAATACACTCTAAAAACTAACTCAGAGGACCTTTTACCACTACTTGATTTAATACATGGATGCAAGTTAAACATTCTAATTAATTGATTTAGATGAACTTTCTAAGTTGCAAACTTTATTTTTATAAGTTGTGATCAAATAATAATGCTGGTAATTATATTAACTTAATTTTGCATGTAATTTAAACTCGAATTTAATTGTTAATGGGTTAAAAAACAAAATTTAAGTTGTCTTAACTTTAAAAAGTTGGCATAATAAGTTAATTTTTTTAAGTTATATCCTACCCCCTATGCCTGGACGTGTTCCAGTGGTAAGATTGTGTGTTAGCAGACTTATGGGCTAACCAAACTCAATATAAACAAAATTTCATGGTGAGTAACACTTCAATTTACATCTAATAGTTCTACTAAAGTAATGAATTTGCACTTGTTTCATTGAGATATCTGCTCAGCAAGAGAGCTGTTTGGAAAAACATTATTCAAGTTTTGCTAATTTGACCATTTGACTGTAAGCTTCATAATGTTAACTAATCTCAGTCACAGCCACAGTTTTTAAAAGTCTTTTGTTCATTCACATAGATGTGTGCTTCCACTGTAGGCAAATTGTAGTAGCAAAAAAGTAAAAGCAGAGTGTTTTTTTTTTTTATTTTAGTTTGCTTGTATTTTAGTTACTTTTGTAATACAATTCAAAGTTAATATTTGTCTGGGTTTTGTGGTATTTTTCATAACATTAAAGGGTATGTAAAATGTTGGCATTGTGATTCTGACAGTATCACTGAGGTGTATGAAATTAATATTTTGCATCAATAGTTATTCAATAGACATCAATCTAATTAGATTAGTGTGTTGTTAAGTTTGTCAATATTGTTTAAAAAAATGGGCTGTGAGTGCAAACTGTAAATTTATCTCTCTCATTGGAAATGACTGGTGTCATTCAGAGCTTAGTCTCTTGGAATGTTCTATAACATGCTACTTGGCTTTTGACTCATATAATTATAGAGATTTGCCTAACTTTGTTGTGATAGCATAATTTATTATGCTTAGTTATTCTTAATGAGGACCAGTTGAATTTTGAGGTTTTTATTTGCATTGTGTGCAAGATTTATATATGATTTGTTCACATACTTAACTGCAGTTGAAAATAAAAGCTAATTGCACAAAAATAACGGTTGAACTAATGTATTTCTTTTAAATCTACTACATTAACAAAAACCAAAAAACCCTACATAAAAAGAAACCTGAAAAAAAAATCTATTTGGAGTCACTTAATTTTTTAAATGGTTGCTATTTGAAATTTTGTATAAACTATTATAGTAATTAAACAACATATAAAATTGCTTTAAAACAATATGGTAAAGCCATTTGGAGCAACATAATTTATACGAGTTATCAACTTAAAAACT
This sequence comes from Clarias gariepinus, assembly GCF_024256425.1. Lineage (NCBI taxonomy): Eukaryota > Metazoa > Chordata > Actinopteri > Siluriformes > Clariidae > Clarias > Clarias gariepinus. The sequence goes on along the minus strand of NC_071126.1, from coordinate 1,901,599 downwards.
TGCCTTTTGTCTAACAGTTAATAAGTAAGGGGTAATTAAAATAATCTTTGACTGAAGAGGAAAAGCTAATTCCCCCAACGCAAAGAAGCTTGTTGGTTCAAAATAATTTTAAATGAAGTTGTCATAACTCAAAAAGACTAATGCAAAACGTTGCGTTAATTTTTTTTGTTAGGTCTAAACATTTCTTTTTAGAGTGTAATAATAATAATAATAATAATAATAATAATAATAATAGATTATAAGATTCCCATGGGGAGAAAATATACTTTATGTGCATTTCCTATAGCGTTTATATTTTTTTTCCTGATCTGTGCATAACATTTTCTGTGAATATTGGGATTTAAAGCCTATTTATTGGTTATATTGGCATTGGTGATGAGAAAGTTATACATATTATATACTTAGGCTACTATATATATATATATATATATATATATATTTATATGTGTGTGTGATAACTTGTATCTAACATTTTTACTGCTTTTTCCTTCAGATGGAGTATCGCGGCCTCCTCGCGCTCGCGGTGATGCTCTCGTTCCGTTGCCATGGCGCCCTCTCGTGTCCAGTTCGCTGCACGTGTCACTTCGGATTACGGTCTGTAGAGGTCGTGTGTCCGGACGCGGAGCTTTCGCGTTACCCTAGTGACAGTCTTCCAGGTAACACCACCTCCCTAACCATCCAGTTCACCAACCTGAGCAGCGTCTCCGCCCACGAGCTGGGAGTCACGCCCCTTCTCCAGGAGCTCCACCTACCGGGAAACGGCCTGAGCAGTCTACCTGAGGACCTGCTTACTGGTCTTCATCACCTGCACACCATAGACCTTACAGGTGTGTGTATGTCTGTGTGTGTGTGTGTGTGTGTGAAAATGAACTAAAGACTTTACATACTTACAATTTTAAATATTTTAACTGGCTATAAAAATCTTTTCTTCTCACACATTATTATATATATTCACAGTATTATTAGATATATATATTAATGTGCACTGCTTCTTCTTGACAGGCTGCATGTAGTGACGCTCACACAACTATATAAAGGGTAAAAGACCAGACAGCTCAGAGAATAAAATAAACACTCAGAGTAAAAGTTAAAAAAACAAAAGTGTATGTAGTTATTATTCACATTTAATTCAATTCAATTCAATTTATATTATACGATATATATATATATACTATATACTATTTATATAGTGTTTTTAACAATGGTCTCAAATTGTATCAAAGCAGCTTCACAAAAATTAAAGAATTTTTTAGAAAAGAAAATATTTGGAAGTGTGTATGTGTGAGAAAAATGTGTCTAGATAATAATGAGATGAATGAATGAATGATGAATGAAATGTCTCTGATGAGCGAGCCAAGGGTGGCAAGGAAAAACTCCCTGAGATGGCAATAGGAAGAAACCTTGAGAGGAACCAGACTCAACAGCGAACCCATCCTCATCTGGGTGATAACAGGTAGAAATAACATCATGTGTGTTGTGCAGGTGAAAGTTCAATATAACAGAAATTCTTTAAATTAACATGAAGTCCAGTTCAGCACAGGGAGTCAGTAGGTGCAGAGGGCAGATGGGGTCTGGGTCACTGGGAGCACAGGAGCAGGATGGTAGCTCCAATCATAATAAGGCAGAATTCAGCTGGAGCTGGTCCTTCTCTGGATGCCTCAGGATCCTTGCAGGGTTGGCCTTTGTCTACTGAAAATGGCACAATCTCCAGATGCCTCGGGATGGGTAGAAAAATACAGATGGAGAGAATTAGCGTAGTTGCCATTCAGGATAGGTGTACTGGAGTATGAGGTTATGGGATGAGTTATGCGTATGCCAGATTAAAGAGATGCGTCTTGAGTCTACTTTTGAATTGGGAAACCGTGTCTGCTCCCCGAACACTGTCTGGAAGGCTATTCCAAAGCTTTGGAGCCAAATATGAAAAAGCCCTACCCCCTTTTGTAGATTTAGAAATTCTGGGAATTACCAGAAGTCCGGAGTTTTGTGATCTTAAGGAGCGTGGTGGATTATAGCGTATCAGAAGACTGGTTAGGTATGTGGGAGCTAAACCATTTAAAGCCTTGTATGTAAGTAAAACTATTTTATAATTAATTCTAAACTGAACAGGTAGCCAGTGCAGGGATGATAATATTGGGGTTATATGATCATATTTTCTGGATCTAGTGAGAACCCTGGCGGCTGCATTTTGCACTAACTGAAGCTTGTTTATTGAGATGCAGGACAACCACCTAGTAATGCATTACAATAGTCCAGTCTGGAGGTCATGAATGCATGAACTAGCTTTTCTGCATCAGATACGGATAAGATGCTCCTAAGTTTGGCGATATTTCTAAGATGGAAAAAGGCTGTTTTTGTAATATTGGAAATATGATTTTCAAAGGACATGTTACTGTCTAATATTACGCCCAGGTCTTTTACTGTTGAGCTGGTAGTAACAGTACATCCTTCTAAACGCAGGCTGAATTGTGAAAGCTGTTGTGTGCTGGTTTTTGGGCCGATGAGTAATATCTCTGTCTTGTCTGAGTTTAGTAAAAGAAAGTTATTGGTCATCCAATCTTTTATGTCCTGGACACACTCAGTTAATCTAGACAACTTGGGAATTTCGTCTGGTTTCATCTGTGACAATTTAAATACAGTGGGGCAAAAAAGTATTTAAACAGCCACCAATTGTGCAAGTTCTCCCACTTAAAACGATGAGAGACGGCTGTCATTTTCATCATAGGTATACTTCAACTATAAGAGACAAAATAATACAAATAAATCCAGAAAATCACATAATTTACACAAAATTTCATCTTAATACGTTTTCTGTAAGTCTACACAAGGTCTTCACACTGTCCTCCATGCAGATCTTCTCTAGAGCAGTGATGTTTTGGGGCTGTCGCTGGGCATCACGGACTTTCAACTCCCTCCAAAGATTTTCTATGGGGTTGAGATCTGGAGACTGGCTAGGCCACTCCGTGACCTTGAAATGCTTCTTACGAAAACCACTCCTTCGTTGCCCGGGCGGTGTGTTTGGGATCATTGTCATGCAACCACGTTTCATCTTCAATGCCCTTGCTGATGGAAGGAGGTTTTTACTCAAAATCCCATGATACATGGCCCCATTCATTCTTTCCTTTACACGGATCAGTCGTCCTGGTCCCTTTGAAAGACAGAAAAGACAGAGAGATACAGAAAGACAGTGGAACATACAATAAAAGGGAAAATTTGTCATAATGTGGTGTAACAGTATGGTGTTATGTAATGTTTTCACTGGAAAAATCAAAGAAAAGTCTGTTTTCTTGCATTATCACAAGTTCAGATCTTATTGATCTTATTGAACTCAGTGTCCTGATATGGTATAGTTTGGTTGTGATTGTATAAATGAGCTATGCAGCAAAATCTCATGTGAAGGCTCTTTGCCACAGGTAGGTCCCAGCTGCTCATGCTCTTCCCATGCTTGGTGGGTTTCCTCTGGGTACTTTCATTTTCCTCACACAGTCCAAAGACATGTAGATTAGGTCAACTGGTGTTCCCAAAAATTCCCATAGTGTGTGAGCTCTGTGATAGATTGGCACCCTGTCCATGGTGTACCCAAAGTCTCCTGGGATAGGCACAAGGCCCCTGCGACTCTGTAAAGTGTAAGTGGTTTAGTGGTTAGCACTGTGGCCTCACACCTCCAGGTTCGAGGGTTTTAAAATTGCTGAAAATTCAGTATCGCAGAAAATTATAATATTGTAAATTTTGAAGTGAAATATTGGAGACTCATGGTGTCATACTCTAATCAGCTAATTAATTCAAAACACATGCAAAGGTTTCCTGAGTCTTTAAATGGTCTCTTAGTCGGATTTAGTAGGCTGGCTTTTCAGAGTGCTGTACCCAAGCACATTAAAAATGTAAAAATTGAATGGAAGGAAAAAATGTGATAGACAAAGGTGCACAAGCAAGAGGGATAACCGCAGCCTTGAGAGGATTGTAAAACAGTAAAACAGAGCCCATTTATGAATTTGAGGGAGATTCATAAGGAGTGCACTGAGTCACTGCTTCAAGAGCCACCACACACAGATATATCCAGGACATTCTCGACAACTGTCGCATTCCTTGTGTCAAGCCACTCTTGAACCAGAGACAACATCAGAGGAGTCTTACCTGGGCTAAGGACAAAAAGGACTAGGCTGGTGCATAGTGGGCCAAAGTAATTTTTTTCCAGATGAAAGTAAATTTTGCTTGAGTTCCAGTGTATAGTTTGCACAGTAAGTTATGGTTTGGGGAGCCATGTTATCTGCTGGTGTTGGTCCAATGTGTTTTTTTCCGGTCCAAGGTCAGCATATCCGTCTACCAGGAAATTTTAGAGCACTTTATGTTTCCCTCTGCTGACCAGTTTTATGTAGATGCTGATTTAATTTTTCAGCAACTCGTGGCAGCTGCCCACCCTGCTAAAAGTACTAATCCCTGGTTTAAGTACCATGGTATCCCCGTGCTTCAGGCAAACTCGCCCAACCTACACCTACAGTATTGAATCTACAGGGTAGCGAATCTACAGAGTATTATGAAGGGGAAGATGTAAGACACCAGAGACAACAACGCAGAAGAGCTGAAGGCTGCTATCAGAGCAACTTAGTCTGTCATAACACTTCAGCAGTGCCACGGACTGATTGCCTCCATGCCATACTGCATTCCAGTAATTCATGCAAAGGGAGCCCCAGGTATTAAGTGGTGTACATGTTCATACTTTCCAGTAGTCCAACATTTATGTGTTAAAGTTATTATTTTTCAATTGGTCTTAAGTAATATTCTAATTTTCTGTGATACTGAATTACTGAAAATTAACAAACTTTTCAATGATATTTAAATTTATTGAGATGCACCTGTTTGTGTAGCAATATAGAAGAAAAAAAAAAAGGTTTTTTTTTTTTGATAACCTCTTCTGACCAACCTACATAGTCCACTTATATGACTTAAATATGTATGACAATTGCATATTGTTCACACACATATGCACACTCACACACACGCATACAAACACAAAATAAAAAATGCTTTACGCACACACACACATGGTCACAGCATTATAGTAAAGAGTATATGCGCGCATGGATGTTGACTATACAGTACGAGTGACGCACAAACACTGCTTGTATTTCAAAACCTCGCTGGTTTACCGAGGTAAAATGTATTTAAAAATTAAGTTTCATTTAAATTAATGAACTTGTTAAGTTATAACAAAAAATGTATCCTTTCTTTTTGCAATCTGATGACGTTGATATCTACAGTATATATGAAACACAAATTCTGTTTGTTTATTTGGGCAGCGAGTGGAGGGCAGGGGTGTTTGCACAGGTAGTCACATGCGATTATCATCTTTTATGTCACTTGACTGTAATGGTAGGCCTCGTCATCATTAACTTTTACGTCATACTGTGATCGTATCACAAGCATTTCCCCAGAAATGTAACAGTAGGCAGTGTCGTCTGTAATGAAAATGGATACGTCAGGTTGAGCTCAGGGCTGGAAACCCTGGATTAGACTGGAGAGCGTCTACAGCAATAAGAGCATAAGACAGGCAGAGGTAGGGGCTGCTAAAACATTGGAGCAGCGTGAGGAAAAGCATCGAGTTGATCGTACACTCTATCCACAGGTAATGGTAGCCACACAGGCATCAGGGGGTAAACCTCATGTACTCGGGCGGAGCCGCGGGTAACGATTAGTAAGTTATAGGAGAAGAGATCTTTGAAGGATAACAAAGGTTTTAGAGATAAAAAACTATTACATTTTATTGTAAACATTTATGCAGTATTTTATATTGTGGAAAAAATATTTTTACCTTTGGAAACATTTGGGAATAAATTTTCTTACCAAAAAATCTTACAAACATTTTTAATTTACCAAGTTTTAGCATCAAACTCTTTTTGAATCCAGATTTTACATTTTGAAAACCACTAAATTGTGATATAGGCGGTACAGTGGCTTAATGGTAAATTCAATTTAATTCAATTTTAATTTTAATTATATAGCGCTTTAACCATGGTCATTGTCTCAAAGCAGCTTTACAAAAATGAAGGAAATTTTTTAAAAGAAAATTTATGTGTATGTGTAAAAAAATGTGTCTAGATAACAAAAAGATAAATGAATGAATGATGAATGAAATGTCTCTGATGAGCGAGCCAAGGGTGGCAAGGAAAAACTCCCTGAAATGGCAATAGGAAGAAACCTTGAGAGGAACCAGACTCAACAGGGAACCCATCCTCATCTGGGTGATAACGATAGAAATCATATAAAATTATTAGTGTTATGCAGCTTAAAGTTTAATACAACAGAAGTTCTTTAAATTAACATGAAGTCCAGTTCAGCATAGGGACGAGTCAGCAGATGCAAAGGGCAGATGGGGTCTGAATCACTGGGAGCACAGGAGCAGCATGTATAGCTCCAACCATCATGAAGCAGAATCCAGCTGGAGCTGGTCTTTTTTTAAATGCTTTAGGATCCTCGCAGGGTTGGCGTATGTCTACTGAAGCTGGCACAATCTCAGATGCCTCGGGATGGGTAGAAAAATAAAGAACAGGATAGATGTACTGGAGTATGAGGTTATGGGATGAGTTACGCGTATGCCAGATTGAAGGGATGCGACTTGAGTCTACTTTTAAACTGGAAAACTGTGTCTGAACACTGTCTGGTAGGCTACTCTAAAGCTTTGGAGCTAAATATGAAAATGCCCGACCCCATTTTGTAGATTTTAAAATTCTGGGAACTACCAGAAGTCCAGAGTTTTGTGATCTTAAGGAACATGATGGATTGTAATGTATTAGATATGTGGAAGCTAAACCATTTAAGGCCTCGTATGTAAGTAATACTATTTTGTAATTCATTCTAAACTGAACAGGTAGCCAGTGCAGGGATGATAATATTGGGGTTATATGATCAATTCAATTCAATTCAATTTTATTTGTATAGCGCTTTTAGCAATTTTCATTGCCACAAAGCAGCTTTACACAGTCAAAAGAATTATTTAAGTTTGTATGAAATGTGAATTTGTATGAATCAAAATGGTCAGTTTGTCTCTGGTGAGCAAGCCGAGGGCGACAGTGGCAAGGAAGAAACCTTGAGAGGAACCAGACTCAACAGGGAACCCATCCTTATCTGGGTGAAACAGAAAGCAGTAAATGATCTGCATTTATACAGTGTGTAGGGTCGGAGGCAGTTCAGCTATAATAGCTGATGTTAATTGATGTTAATATGGAGTCCAGGTAGTTATTGAAGACCCAGGTAGACTTGTAAGAAGTTCCAGTCATGAACTATCGAACTGTCAAGTCCCCAGAGAAACAGTTGCCAACACCAGTCAAGGCCAGAACCATTTTCTAGGTAGAGAGAATCATTCCCAGACACCAGACGCATCCCAGAGAGACACACGGGGCATCCATGTGACGAGATCTTCAGCCAGAAGCGGGGCACCAGGATGGGTCAGACAGGTCCGGAGGGCAGAGGGAGTCTGGATCACTGGCAGCTCAGGAACGACATGTGTAGCTCGACAGAGAGAGAGAAAGAGTAAAAGGGGGAGACAGGAGGAGAGAGGAAAGAGAAAGAGGGGGGGAAAGAGAAGAAGAGGAGAGATGGCAGTTAGGTATGGTCACAGTCACACAATGTATAATGTGAATGTATATTAACTGTAGAGTGCAAGCAGAGACTCCGGCAGGACTAACTATGACATCATAACTAAAAGGGAGAGCCAGAAGGAAACACAAACATGAGATGTAAAGCAACCAATCACCTCACCGTCAGCAAACCTGAGTGATCAATGAGAGTGGGGAAGACAGCATCCAAACATACCAGTTCACCATAATACTCTACGTCCATGAGTCCCCCAGATCTGCTCCTTTACCTATGGCAAATCTATTTATAAAAATGCTTGGCTAAATAAATAGGTTTTTAGCCTGGACTTAAACACTGAGACTGTGTCTGAGTCCCGAACACTATTTGGAAGACTATTCCATAACTTTGGGGCTTTGTAAGAAAAAGCTCTGCCCCCAGCTGTATTTTTCATAATACGCGGTACTGACAAGCAGCCTGCATCCTTTGATCGAAGTAGGCGTGGCGGATCGTAAGACACTAGCAGTTCGCTCAGGTACGCGAGACCATTTAATGCTTTATATGTCAAGAGTAGTATTTTAAAATCAATGTGAAATTGCACAGGGAGCCAATGGAGTGAAGATAAGATAGGGGTGATGTGCTCATATCTTCTGGTTCTGGTGAGGACTCTCGCTGCTGCATTCTGGACTAGCTGAAGCTTATTTATGCATCTAGCTGAACAACCAGACAGTAAGGCATTACAATAGTCCAACCTAGAGGTGATAAAAGCATGAACTAGTTTTTCTGCGTCGTTTAGCGACAATAAATTTCTTATTCTGGCAATATTTCTGAGGTGAAAGAATGCTATCCTGGTAATATTATCTACATGTGCTTCAAATGAAAGGCTGGAATCAATGATCACACCAAGGTCTTTCACTGTTGCATTTGATGGAACAGAAAGGCCATCTAAAGTTACGGTGTGATCTAAAATTTTACTCCTAGCTGTATGCGGTCCTATGACTACTTAGGAAGTTAATTAGCATCCAATTTCTTATGTCCTGCACACATTGCTCAATTTTGGTAAGCTGATTTGATGATCATATTTTCTGGATCTAGTGAGAACCCTGGCGGCTGAATTTTGCACTAACTGAAACTTGTTTATTGAGATGCAGGACAACCACCTAGTAATGCATTACAATAGTCCAGTCTGGAGGTCATGAATGCATAAACTAGCTTTTCTGCATCAGATATTTCTAAGATGGAAAAAGGCTGTTTTTGTGATATTGGAAATATGATTTTCAAAGGACAAGTTACTGTCTAATATTACGCCCAGGTCTTTTATTGTTGAGCTGGTAGTAACAGTACATCCTTCTAAACGCATGATGTTACCCAAGGGAAGCATTCATATTGAGAACAGCAGAGGTCCTAAAACTGACCCTTGTGGGACCCCATATTTTACTGGCATTACACCAGACGGTTCTCCATTCAGATATACAAAATGGTATCAATCAGACAGGTATGATCTAAACCATTTTAATGCCTGTCCCTGGATACCTATGTAAGGTACCTTATGATTTATAGTGCGAATGCAGCACTAAGATCAAGTAAGACTAGTATTGAGATGCAGCCTTGGTTCGAAGCTAAAAACAAGTCGTTTGCAATCTTAACTAATGCAGTTTCTGTACTATGATGGGGCCTGAAACCTGACTGAAATTCTTCAAGAATTTTGTTTTCCTGCAAGAATGTGCATATTTGAGCTGATACTACCTTTTCTAATATTTTTGATATAAACGGAAGGTTTGAAATCGGTCTGTAATTTCATTCAGGTCAAAATTTGATTTTTTAAAATTTTTGGCTCAATAACTGCCAACTTGAAAGGTTTAGGGACGTGACCTAGATATAATGAGGAATTAATAAGTTTTAGAAGCGGCTCTTCAACTGTATGAATCACTTCTTTTAAAAATCTGGTTGGTATTGGGTCTAATAGGCACGTTGCTGATTTAGCCGAGGTGATAAGATTATACAGCTCTTCCTGTCCTACACCTGTAAAGCACTGAAAATCTAAATGTGAAGCTTTAGACTGAACTTTATCGTGAGATACTATTAGAGGTTGAACCTCTGTTATTTTCGTCCTGATACAATTGATTTTTTCATTGAAGAAGTCCATAAAGTCTTCACTTCTAAACTTTGATGGGATACTCTCTGCAGGCATCATAGGTTTTGTTAGGCGAAATAAGTAGTAAATCTGTACTAAATAAGAACCTGGGATTGTTTTGGTTTCTTGCTATCAGTTGGCTCAGATGCTCGGTCCTAGCAGCTTTTAGAGCCCGTCTATAGCTGCACATACTGTCTTTTTTTTTGCAATTCTAAAAACTTCTAATTTAGTTTTTCTCCATATTTGCTCAAGGTTATGGGTTGCTCTCTTTAGGGTGCGATTATGACTGTTGTACCTCGGTGCAAGTGTTTTATCTCTCTGACTTTTTTTAATCTGATGGGAGCAACAGTGTCTAATGTACTGGTAAAAATAGTGCCCATGTTGTTAGTCACTTCATCTGGATCGTCTGCATTTAGGGGTTTTATAAGAAATTGGGACAGATCCGGCAGATTACTTGTGAATCTGTCTTTAGTTGTCGGATTCATATCCACCTAGTACTGTCGCCCTGCAGCTCCAGGATCTGTATTCGATTTCTGCCTCGGGTCTGTGTGCATGGAGCTTGCATGTTCTCCGTGTGCTTGTTGGGTTTTCTCTGGTTTCCTCCCACAGAACAATGACATGCAGGTTAGTCTAATTGGTTTCCCCAAATTGCCTATAGTGAGGTAAATGAGTGTGTATATGTGTGCCTCTTCAAAGGAATGAATCATGGTTTAAACAAAACAATAAATAATTCTAACAGGAAATTATTTAAAAAAAAAACTAGTGTTTTGCAGATGAAAATAAAAAGTATTTTAAGTATTAAAATAAAACTAACTTTGGATTTGTTCAAAATGTAAAACAAATTCTCAAAATGATAAGAACCTGGGCAGTTGAACAGGTTATAGAACAAACAAGGAGACATGAAGGGGTGCTTGGAGTTTTGGTTGATTGGAAGAAGATTGCCTGACTTTATATATATATATTTTTTTAAATGACTGACGGTAGTGACAGAGCCTCAGGATACAAATTCAGTATATTAAAAATTAGAGTTAAAAAGATTTAATGAATGATTTTTATCAGCCATTAATGAATGATCATGTACTTTTACTTAGCATGCAGGTTTTAGTGTGTTTTTTAGCTGTTTATTTAAAATGTAAACCCTTGTTCTGGACAAGGACTTTTTCAGGTCTTTCTTAAATAGGATTGAAAAGCTATTTTGTTATGCTAAGTTGATTCAGCTTATATAGAATTAATCATAATCAAATCAGAATCAGAATATAAAATTAAATTCTAAATTTTACAGAAAAACACACTATCATGTGCTGGACATGTTTTGTCTCAGTTCTCAAGAATGACTGAATAAATAAAAAATACAGTATATGAAAATTAACTAATGAAAAACAGACATTGCTTTTGAATTGTGGTTAAACAGAAGCAATTAAAAAACAAACTAACTTTAACAAGAATGGACAGAAATGATGGTACCCCTAGAAAAGACTTTGAGAATAATTTGACTATAGGGATATGTTACACTAAAGTGTGACCTGTGTTTAGCATCACAGGTGTCTTCAAAACTTGTAATCAGTCAGTCTGCCTATTTCAGGGTGAAAAGTAGTCCCTATGCTGTTCTCCAACAGGATAATGACCCAAAACACCCAAGGACAAAACATTAGACTGAATTTAGTAAAAGAAAGTTATTGGTCATCCAATCTTTTATGTCCTGGACACACTCTAAAGTGGCCTTCTATGAGCCCTGATCTAAATCCTACTGAACATTTGAGGAAAGAGCTGAAACATGCAGGGTGCCAACAATTTTGTCCACATGTGTATTTTGGGAAACTGCAGTAATATATTAATTTCACTAATTTTAACGTACAGATTTAAAGCCACAATCTGAAGCTGGACTAAGATGGTCCTCCTTGCTTCAGCATATTCAGATATACAGATGGAGGCTTTGTGTGTAAATTACAGGCCAACACTATGGTGGTAAAAATTAATTTACTTTTTGTAATTGTGTTTTTCTCTTAGGTAACCAGCTAAAAGAGCTTCCTGCTCATGTGTTTTATCATGCCCCGCTCGTCAACCTGGTTCTTAAAGACAACCTGCTCACTAGCGTCAACAGTGACTGGCTGCCCGCTAACAGCAGTGTCACGTGGCTCAACCTGTCAGGGAACGAACTGAGGAAAGTTCCTTCTGCTCTACTCCAGAAGCTGAGCCACCTGGAAACCCTGCATCTCTCACAGAACCTTTTAGAGACACTTCCATCTGAGAGCTTTCACTTTCTTCATGCTCTAGAGAGACTTTATCTGGAAGAAAACAAACTTAAGACCCTGGAGAATGAGACTTTTACCCACAACACCAACCTGACTCACCTTTTCCTACAGAAGAACAAGCTGCAGTCTCTCCCAGCCACAGTGTTCCACGGCCTTGATCGGCTGCAGTACCTGGACCTCTCAGAGAACCAGCTGACCTTCCTTGCACCTGACACCCTTGGTTTAGGGATCAGCTTTGTTGATTTGACCCTTAACCCTTGGAATTGTGATGCCAAAATAGAGTACCTGTGGAAGAGGTTAAACAAAGCGGCGGTGCAGCCTGAGCCGAAGTGCGCTGCGCCCGAGACGCTGAAGGATAAAGTCATTGCAGCACTTACGCGCAAAGAGCTGGGCTTGGAAGAGTGAAGAAAGAAAGCATGAAGATGTGATGAAGGATGAAGAATAGTGGAAATGTTGAAATTAGTGAACAGTAACGTTGTGATAAACAGTACAACAGTAAAGAGGAAGGTTATTATGTTCTGATCTAAAGATGATAAGAAAATAAATGATTTCATGATGAAAGACTACAAACTGCCCACACTGTGTGCGTGTGTGTGTGTGTGTAAACACCTTATTAATGGGAGAGATCAGAGTATAACCAGACATCTTACAGGAAATACAACAAATAAATGTACAGCTGATCCTACTATAATTAAAAGAGATTTAAAGAGATTTAAAAACCAATTTAATTGTAATCAAATTATACACATCCTAATTCAGAAATTGTGCAGATGCCACTGCAGCATCCTGTATACTTTCTTCATGAATATAAATTTATACCTAGATGTGAAAAATCTGTTTGTGTGACGCATTTAATCTGGAATGATAATAAAAGTCTATGATGCATGGTTGATTACTTTCAGACTAAACACTTAAAAAATGGCAGTAATTCTTAGCAAGAGAAAATATCTTAAATAGATGCAGACTTACCTAATATTCCTGAGTTTTTGATTTGGTCTCTTTCCAAAGTAACAACTCTTTTTTTTTTTTTGGCCAGGGAGTTTATCTTGAAAATACACTGGATGGCAAAAACAGTCACTGTTTCAGAAGGGTCAATTATTGGGCTGCATCAAGCAAAGAAAACAACTAAGGGGAGTTCGAGTTCACATGAATCTGGAATCTGGTTAAGGATCCTTCACCACATTATCAAAACCTTTAGAAATTATCAGAAGGATAGCGCTGAACACTTGCTGAAGTTGCACAGTAAGAGCATTTCTATACACACGGTGTAATGAGAACTTACAGGATTGGGACTAAACAGTGTGTTTAAAAGCAAACCACTTGTTAGTGAGACTCCTTAGTAAAAAGGCTTGTTTGTTCGGGAGCATAAAGGTTTTGGACCCTATTCCAAAGTAATGGGTGCATCAGGGTAAGAAATAAAGTGTATGAAGTGATGCACCCATCATGCATAATGCCCAGTGTACACGCTTCTGGAGGCAGTGTTATGAACTGGGGTTGCTTCAGTTGCTCTAGTCTAGGCTCAGCAACGTTATTTGGCAATAAAATAAAGTCAGCTGATGACCTGAACATCTATGGAGTTGTTCCCTCCCTGATGACACAGGGATATTTCAGGACTTAGGTTGTAAAAGAGTGATTCGGGAAGCATGAGAAATTATTTACACACCTGAACTGGACAAACACATCGCACAGGGAAAACATGCAAACTCCTTGCACACGGAGATGGGAATCGAGCCTGGTCTTGAATCGAACCCGGACCCTGGAGGTGCAACAGTGCCAACAACTATACCCCTGTGCCGCCTTGCTTTGTAACACTCAGTTACCAAAAAAAAAAAAACCCTAAACATTAGAGAAATTTGAAGTCAAGTACATAATGTTCCATAATGGAAAGAACAACTTTAATTAAATCAAAGGAACATCCAAGATTGCGACCTTCTGTTATAAGCTGCTGTAATTACTTCACATAAATATCGATAAACTAAATCTTATGAAAGATGACATTTATTCCCAGTACTAACAGTTCTCTTCCTAGAGGGTAAACCTGTTCCCGAGGCTTTAAATTATGAATTAGCCAGACCACTACATGTGCTGTTTTAAACATTTTTTTATTTGAAATGTGAACACAGGCAAAAAAAACTGAGCATCATGTTTGTGGAGATATAAAAATGTTTTAACAAAACTGTCCACAAAATGGTGTGGCATGAGTGTCCTCATGGCCAGACCAGGCTCAGACGTCCCACTCACACTGCCTCTCACTGTGCACAGGTTTCGCTCGGATTTAATAAATAAGCCTCTTATTACATCAGAGCATTTACTCATAAATATCAAAGCGTTTGTAATAACATACATATAAATGTTATCAAAGCAATTACAAAACCAAGAAAATAATAAGAACATATCAGCCAAAAACGTAAACAAATGCAGAGACCCCTGAAGCGAATAATAATGGCGGAAAGAAAAAAAAAAAAAGAAAAAGAGAAAAAAAAAGAAAAAAAAATCAACTCAGTTGGCACACAAAATTAAATGTATAAAATGCAAAGAAAAACTATCACAATCTCATAAATTATAGGCACTCATGTTTAAAACGTTTGCAAATGTCTGCAGTGGCATTGCTGCTCAGGTGCGGTTTTGTTTGTTCCTGATCTCTTTCTTGATCTTCGACTTTCTGTTCCTAGACTATGAACCACAATTTTTTTTTTTACAATTTATTTTTTTATTTTATTTTTTCTGTTCTTGGAAAACTGATCAAAAACTGGGTTTGAAATCAATTCCATCATCGACATGATTGCAGAGACAAGCTCATGTGATTATACTTTTCAATTCATTTCTTCTTTTTTTTTTTTTCACCAACACTACATATCACAATGTCATCTTATGACCCCCCCTCCCTACCCCTGAGCAAAGGAGACAGACGGACAAAGTCACTATCCGCCAGTTTATAATATGCACAAATGCTACTGTCGTAACACTTCATCTTTAACATCGAATGGATTACAATAATCTGACTGCCAAATTGGAACATGATGCACTCTGGGAAATGACATTGAGTACTACCCCCATTTGGACATACAACATACAGTAATACCCATGATCCTCCAGTCCATGATTATTTAAGGTTATAGTTGAAAATGTATTAAACTACGAGGAATGTTCAAGTCAAACCAGGACCTTTGATTGTGCAGCATATTTCTGATAAGCCTCCATTTATTTCTCTATATAATCCCCTGATACACTCATGCACTTATCCCAGTGTTTCACTAGTGCTTGGATAACATAAACGTAGAAAGTTCTCTCAGTTGGAGCCATGATCAGTCTGCCTGCTTCAGGTCTGAAACACTGGCCTCCCAAGAACTCCTTTAATGTCCCAAACATGTGGAAATGACTTGGAGTGAGGTCAATTTGGGGACACCAGTTAGTCACATCCCTGTACTGGGATGTGACAATAACTCCCACCTGAGTTCCTGTAATGTGCAAGTGGTGTGGGTGAATGATTGTGTGTACAGTTCCCACACACAGATGTGTCTCATCCACAAGTTGGCAACGAGTTATCTGTCGCTTTTCAAGAATTAGGCCTTACACTGCAGGGTGATCATACAGCTTCCTTTAAAACGTTTGCACCGTTCAAATGTTTCAATGCAGCTAAGAGTCTCATCACTGTACTGTGCTTAAAATCTTCTGTAAATGTCAATCAGTTTTATGCCTTCCTTCACCAGAAATTTCATCACAAGTCCCTAGTTTGACTTGAACGCCCCTTGTATTAACCTTGGTGTATGGCATATTTGTTCACAAAAAACCCACTGAACCCAAACTTTGTTAAAACACACATATGCGCTTGCCATGGATCCATCAAAAAAGGGGGGAAAGAAAGCTTTGGAAACATAGCTTTATAGCTGAGGTTTAACATTATCTTTAACATTCAGAAATAAAATGGCCAAAAAAAAAAAAAAAATCAAAAGCAAATACTGAATCGGAATATATTCTGTAAATATTTTTTTACATAATCATTTCTAAATAAATAATTGTCACATAGAAATGACGAGACATTCCTGCTGAAAGACACTAAGGGGTTTGATCACCATACAGCCACTTGAATTTTTTGTTTTTGTGTTTGTTTTTAGGTATGGCCATCAAGCTACACATTGTGAAATACCATCAGAAGAGTTTCACAAAACATTCCACCCTGACAAGATTGCAACAGGCCCGTTACAGGGGGGGAAAAACTGTGTGTAGCGACAGTCGAGGGGCTCTTTCACAGGGCATAAATGCAATAAAGTGTTTATTAGGTTATTAGAGAGAGATGATTGTGATCTGTTCTCTCTGTAGGAGCTGTTTGGTTGGGGTGAGAGCGCAGCCCTGTGGCAAGAATGTCTATATCTCAGTCAGGTTCTTTGGCATTCGCTGAGTTCCAGCCAGCCATGATATGAGTGTCCGTGCTGATTATTTGGGGATAGAAAGAGCGTTACTCTCTGTCGTTTGTGTTGGGTAGTAAAGTGCCGGGTTAGACAGTCCGTCTCTGTGCTGTAGGCATCTCAGTAGCAGCCCTCTCTCCAGCTCTCATCCCTGATACCGCTGTAGGTGCGAGGAACTGGCAGAGACCTGCAGGGGAAACACACACATACACACTCTCAGATAACGAGTCTACAAACACGGCGCATATACGTATGCCTCGAGATGTTTTATAGATGTCATATAAGATGTCTTATGTCTTATGGTCGTATGTAGAAATTTATCAGTATATGAATCTGAATTGCTTTGGGAGAAAATCCATGTCCATATATGAACATTTACACTGCAGGCAAAAGTGACCAGAATCTTTTTTTTTTGTTGCTCATATGTGACTCAGGTCTTTTTTTTTTTTTTTTAATTACACTGTTATGACTGAACAGGACAATCATACAGAATCTGATCTTTTCAACTCTGATTCAGGGCACTTCCATATCTGGTACTGAATCAAGGAGGAATCTTATTTCCTTCACACCAGGAAATAAAGAAACAGGATGGTGGAGGAGAAATTTGTTGGTGAGACCTCATCAATACTATGGGATGATATCAGCAAAGGTGGAGGTGCATATCGCAACTGATCTGTTTAAGATCTTAAAAAATGCAAAAACGCAGCTGAAGTACAACTTGCAAAAAGAAATAACTTACGGAAACGGTATGAACAGCCTGAAATAAAAAGAAAAGAAATTTGGTCTTAAAATCAAATAAAGCCCACCTTTGCCTGCAATGTAAGTGTACACTAAAATATATAAACAGTGTTGGGGGACGTTACTTTTTAAAGTAACTAATTACATTACTTTTTAAAGACAGTAATTTTGTAATCAGTTACTTTTTTCAGCGTTACTTTCTGATAAAAGTAACTAGTTCGAGTACTTTTTCACTGCAGAAAATGAAAACTCCTTTGTGATTCCTCATGCATGTTGTTTTAGTCAAGACCTTTATAATTATTCTACCATCATCACTCAGCCAAGTTTGGCCCATAATCTGTTAACTACTAATACCCCTATCTCACCTACGTGGTTCGTGCGGTGACCGTAAGTACGGTTCATCATAATTCACCGCAAGTTTTGGCGCTGTGATTATGTGAGGACCAACGCGCGAAAAGATGGAAACCAAGTCAAACCGCATACAAGAATTAGGGGTATAACAGCAGGAATAACAGAGGGGGGAGGGTTTTGGGGGGCAGAGCTTGTAGGATGACTTTAACACACACACGCTAACAGATTGGGAAAGACTGCTGTCTGGCTCACGGATTACATAAATTGTCTGAATAATGGATTACATTTTTTTTTAAATAACTAAATAACTGAGTACTTAAATAGTGGACCTACCGCATTAGATTACACGTTAAATCAAAAAAGTAATCCAAGCACTCTAACGCGTTACACCCAAAACTGGATATAAACTCATGGATGTTTAAGATTAAACTCATCTGTCCTGATTTTCTCACATAATTACTGATTTATATTGAATTATATAAAGAGAGGAAATCAAGTTTATCTGCCCTCATGCACCTGCAATCCAAACACCAAATGAATTTAAATTACAATGAGACTTGGAGACAGTGTACTTTTCTAACGCTGCCTCACTAACAGTCACATCTCACATAAACAATAGTTAAGAAAAGCAAAACATTTATTTTATTTTCACTTTACTCTTCCAGCACTGCCTCAATCTGCATTTCCTTCATTTATTTTCATTTCTCCTTTTCGTTTAAAGCAGTGACAGTCACATGATAGACAGTGCTAACATTATTTTCGTAATGGATCAGGATTTTAAACTCTATGGTGGAACATTGTGTAACGTAAAGACCTCATCTGTGAGCAATCCTGTAGTGTGAAAACCTGAGCGATATTCAGGTTTTCCAAGCCATTCAAACTATAAATGACAAAATATCATCATGTGAAGTGTATTTCACACACCACCACCGTCTTATAGGTGGCAGTAGTTAGAATACAAAGTTAGAGTTATACAATGTAAATACGATTATGGGAAGAAACTAATAGGAAGTTTAAGTTACATAACAAAGATTAAGATTATTGAAGTTATTTATTGTCTGGAGGAAGTAAAAAAGATGTCTGGAGAAGTTACTTAAGTTGACTTACAGGCAGTAAAGTTTTATAAATGAAGTAGAAATTGTCCCAAATCTTGTGTGTAGAGGAACAAAATATTTGTCGGAGTTATACCCCGGCTGTGTGTGTGTGTGCGTGTGTGTATACCTGCGCACTGGTTGGGCTAGTTTGCTGCGAGGCACAGGCAAACCCCCGGGAGCAGGGCCGCTGGGGCGGGGCAGAGCACTACGAGGCTGGGCTAAAGAGCGAGTGGGTGTTGCCGTGACTGAACCAGGATTAGACACCACCTTCATGGGCTGCCGCAGGGCGAGAGGCGATGGTGCTGCCGGTGTGCGCATCTTACTGCTAGGGGGAACTGAAGAGCAGAGAAGTGTAAAAAAAAAAAAAAAAAAAAAAGTGACATATCACAAAGTGATATATCGCAAATCAAGTGTATGTAAGATGTATAACAAAATGCAAGCAATGTTAAAAAAAAAATCACTATGAATGAACCACAATAAAAAAAAAAAACTAAAAACAAACCAAAAAATAGGATGGATCAGTTGTAACGCTTAAAAATACACTGGATGAACATAAAAGCTGAAACACACACATAAACCACTTTTTTTGGCAACACAATATTATAGCTTGTGTGTAAAAGAACACTGAATCCACTAACAGACTTTTACACCACATCACCAGTGTACACACACACACACACACACACATATATATGACAAAACAAAAAACTCCGCTCACAAGTAATTAACTGATGTTCAAGTAAAACGAATAAATGAGCTGCGATGAAGGTGCGAATGTCTCTAGCATTCCTTAGATCACTATACTTACTAAGAGAGGATCCTTACTAGTACAAAATGGAAAATTAATTACCACAAAACACAATCAGACCACACACACACACACACACAAAATACATATCACGATATGGAAAAGAGCCGGCACCTCAGTGAATACTCACTGAAATCTGCTTCCTCTCCAAAGCAACACGAAAGAGGAACTAAAGATAAAAACAGGAAATTCTTGGGTTCAAATACATTCACAACCAGTCGTTCAGGGGCCGTCGCCTTCCGCGGCCCGCTATGTGCATGTGGATGTCAGTTATTTCATGCAGGAGTGTTTCGTTTGCTTTCGCAGCAAGACTTTATACATCCTTAGTCATCTAACTTGACCTGAAGAGAAGGTCACCCATGTTATAGGTAAACATATCTTTTAATTTATCTTGCTTCTTCCAAAAACATCCAGGATAGTCATTGTTGAGCATTATGGTGTCGATACAGTATTAAAGGATCCTATGTAGTGCACAGAAGGTGGATTGGGCGCAGCCCTCGTTAAAGTAATGTTGAATGTGTCAATTATTTTCCTCTCACATCCAGATTGAGAAGAGGAAACGATTCAGCATTTTTTAATGTCAGGTGAGCAAGTCTTAGAGATAACCAGGAGGAAATAAAATAAAGGCATAACAAACCCAGAAAAACAGATGGTGGCATTTTAATTTAAGCTCCTCAAGGCGCTTTGGTTTAGTTCATGAGACTCATGAGACCCCATCAGATGGCAGATGCAAACATTTCAACTGCCTAAGGCATTTTCCCTCATATAAATTACAGCATGAAACCAGGAAAGCATCTCTTCAGCTGTAGGAACTAGGGCTGCAACAACGAATCGATTAAAATCGATTACTAAAAGTGTTGGCAACGAATTTCATAATCGATTCATTGTGTCGCGCGACGAGGCGACGTTTGATTTTAAAATTAAAACAAATTTGTTGAGCGCGGAGCGGAGTGAACACACTCGGTCGGGGGTAGAACAAAGATACATGGCTGAGGCTGCTGGATCTTAGTGCTTAGTGGGTTTTTTACTGGTATAATCAACATCCGTGTGTGTGTGCATCAAACATATTTTATTTTGTGTCTGTATGCATGTGTGTACAGCGCGCATGTAAAGGAAATGAATGTATCATTAGATGTTAAAAATCCATTTTCTCTCTCTGCTCAATGTTTAGCCTTCTCTTTGCCTGCTGTAGAACCCTAACCCTAACACACCTACTACTGCTCTGTTACAATTCTTTTTAAAAGTAAAATGCAGGTTAATTTGTTTAACTTTTACTTTACAGCAGTGATTTCGTTAGTGTGTTTTTAAAAATGAAATTTGGTTAACTAGTGTTTTGGAATACGAGCCACTTAACAAATTACAAATTATACACATTACACATAACAAATTATGCTCGTAATCCAAGGTTCCACTGTATATTTGGCAGATGTAAAGCATACATGTGTATGTTTTTGTGTTAGTCCATTTTTATTTTATTTTATTATTATTATAACAGCTCAAGGAGCAACATGTTTGTGCACTTTCTAAAGATTTCAGTTCTGTTTTTGAATAATGGGGTTGGAAATTAGTGCTTTTTTTGCTTTTTGGTTTTTATGCGATTAATCGGGGCGGGGGATAAATCGACAGATAAATCGATTGTTAAAATAATCGTTAGTTGCAGCCCTAGTAAGAACAGGATCAACCTGTTGATTAGTTAAATCCAAAATTATACGTTCAGTTAGAAGTAAATTCGAAATATCTCCCCCAAACATTGATGTGCTACACATTTACACATTCCTATAAGAACAAGCATCAACCTTTCATTAATCTGATCTACACAAGCACTTCTATTGGATCAGACTACACGGGCCAGCCTTTGTTCCACATGTGGATCAGTGAGTCTTGGCCACCCATGACCTTGTGGCCAGTTCGCTCATTTTCCTTTCTTGGACCACTTTAAGTAGGTCACTACTGCCTGGGAATTCCAGCCATGAGTTGCTCTGATGTTACAATTTGAAAAAACACTTGCAACCTAATACATCCCACCACTTAGGGTGAGATTGTGATGGCTAGACGACTGGGTTAGACCAACTCCAAAACTACAGGTCTTGTTGGATTTTCCCAGTCTACCGTGATCGTTGACGCGAAGCCTGGCCCGTGTAGTCCGATCCAATAGAAGCTAAAATTGATTAAAAAGTTAATGCTGGCTCTAAGAGAAAGGTGTCAGAACACACAGTGCAATTACTGTTTGATGGCAAATACTACTATAATTATTATATAAATACTCAATATTAGGTGGGTGGTCATAATATTATGGCTGATCGATGTACATGGTAATGAATTTAAACCAATGACTGTATACATGATTGGAAAAAATGGCACTATTTACTCCCACTGAATGCTTATCAAGGCTTTTTCAGTTGAATTGAAATGAACATTGCAGTTAAGTTAGCTTCACTTCAGTAACTCGCACGTAGCCACCACATTGTTCACCTCACTTGAGTTTACCAAATAACTTAAAGAAAACACACTGAAGGAGAAATTAAGGTCCACTGAACTAAAAAAAAAAAAAAAAAGCATTTACAAAAATAATATGAGCAGACGTAGTTAAAAAGTAAGTTTTCCCATTCACTCACGTGGGAGTGGGCGGAGTTTTAAGAACTGTACTTCAGCCAGACAGTAGAGGGAAAAATCATCAGAAAAAAAATGGCTTTCTGCTGTTAAAACAACCATCCATAAGTCATCGTTCCAAAGTCAAAGTACAAATGTGAAAAATAAAACTAAGCGCCACCATTGGAAATAATCGTTGCGGTTAATATTTTCTCTATAAATCCTCATAACCTTCAGATCAGTAATTGCCTGAAAACTCCATGAACTCACTCAGTTTCTAGCAGCGTTTTTTTCTGTTAACAATACGAACCCGAGATAAATAACTCTAAATAACTTCCAGTGGTCAGGATCCAGGCTTCACCTATGAGATTGCTTTACCTCGTAGAGACGTGGGGCTCTGCAGCCGCTCTTTGGGTTTCGGGGGGACGCGTGCCGGCCCGGAAAGCCTTTGGTACTGCGCTGCTGGGAGACAATCAGGAATCATGGTCTGATTCAGGCTGTCCTGAGGTCTGCCTTAAATATAGTAACCATCAAGACACTGATCTAGGATCAGTAAATAACATCAGTAAACATTAAAGAGGACAGCCTAAGAAGGCACAGCCAGGCCAGCCAGCGTGAGGGTTTATCAGGTGAAGCAAAGTGCATGAGCCATGCTTCCATTAGAGAGGGAGGGAAAAACCTTTACCTAGCCAAAGAGTCACCGGCCACTAGAGGGTGCCATGGAAAAGAGAATCCTTTCAACGTAAAGAGGAAGCGCCGATAACACAGCCAAGCTACTATTAAAGAGAGAAGGGGCAGTCGACAGAGATAGGGTCACCATGCTGAATAATAGCAAGTAAAAGAAAAAGAGAGAAAGGAGTAAAGTGGGAAGTTTCACCAGTAACACTTTTTCAGCTGATGAAAATGATTTAATTTCTACACACAGCATCAATCACTCTCCCATCAACAAATTGTTTCCTAACAGCATTCCTTCTCTCATTACTAAACGTCAAATTAATGTTAATTACTTTTCCAGATAATTAACATGATAAATAATGCCATGAACTAAAGTGACTAAAATAAAAAAAGAAGAAGAGAAATGTGGCAGGAACAAGAAAGGGTACGCAGCTAGGAAATTATAAAAACAGAAACATTTATGTATGCAGAGAAGTAGTCTAACAGCCAAAGTGAAAAAATAATCATTTACTGGTTAAGAGCATTTTGAATAATTTTTTTTAATCCTGGAAATTGCTGAATGTAATTTTTTGGTTTTTAATTAGAATCTGCGGGAAATATGCTGTTACAAAAAAACAAAGAAACTCAGCAGCAGTGTGCAGGATAAACAGATAAAGGAATTTAACTAGTAAACTATGACTTCCATATACACTTACTGTTAAAACAGGAAGACATGTACACCTGCTTATTTTTGAGGTTATCTAATCAGCCAACTATGTAGCAGCAGCACCATGTAGTGTATAAAATTATATAGCTACAGGACAAGAGCTCCAGGACAATTTCTCTGTGACTTTAACATGCGACATGGCTGCAGGATGGGCTGGTTTGAGTATCTCACAAACTGCTGATCGCCTGAGATTTTCAGACAGCAGTTTCAAGAATTTACACGAACAAATTTACAAGAACGAAAAAGAAAACACACTGAGTGAGCAGGTCAGGATTTTACGCACTGCGCTGCTACTGCAGTGACTGGCTGATTTGGTAATTGCTTTAACGAGCAGGTGTGTGTGTGTGTGTGTGTGTATATACTCACTAGTTGACTGGCTCTGGTGTCGTGGCGATCCGTTTGGCACTTGCAGGTTGGACTCACAGCTGCGGCTGTTTTTGACAGGTTCAGCTGCAGGGCCAGAGCCGGAACGTGTTAGGTTGGGAAGACTGCGCCGTAATTTCTCTACACACACACACACAGCATCAATAGGTCACCGCATTCGGTCCCACTAACGAAGACACCCCCCTTTCCTTACACCCCAACAGTGTTGCTGTGTAATCGGATAACACACACCCTACAGACCCACCTTCATTCTTGATGGCGTTTGTGTGGGGTTCATGGGCGTGGCCTTGCAGCGAGAGCCGAGGCTGCTGCAGGCGGCTCATGATCGGCTGTGGAGAGGCGCGGGCGGGTGAGCGTGAGCGGGGAGAGTGGCGAGGTGAGACACGGGGCGAGACACGAGGTGAGGGGCTGAAGCGGGTGATCGGTGGGTGGTGGTAGGCCATGGGCATTGCTGCCTCCTCATCGTCCTCCAGACTTTGTGCGTCCAGCTCCTGATCACTAAGCGTGCCACGTCTCAGGGACTGACACGATGAGCCTGAGCTGCGCCGTGACGCTGTAGCAGCGTAGTCCTGACGTAGACCTGTTAACACGCATACAAAGAGCACAAAGAGGAGTTGTATACATCTCTGTACCGTCACAGAGAACGCCTAAAACATAGACCTCACCCACTGATAGATGATTTGTTAAAGTCACGTAATATGAGAAATAAAATGTACTGGGAGATATTCTGATGTAAAACCAAAGATTTATTGGAATTAGATAACACACGAAGAGTCACTCACTCTCCTCCTGCATGCGGGCGAGAATCTGCACATCAGTGACATCATTGAGCTTGTAGGTGGTAGAAGATCCCACGGAGTCCTCGTCCATCTCAGAAGTGCTCAGCTCACTGTCTACCGATGACTGAGGGCTCACTGGCGGGGGGTTTCTGTCCACCGAGCCACGCTGATAACCTGCAAACACATAGAAACACACCGACCTCATACACACTGTTACTGTTGTTGTATAGAATGGCATACAATGCATGTGGCTGCAGTGTTGATTGCAATGTTGCTTGATGCCCACCTGTGCTACTTGGCAGTACTAATTGCTTGACGATAGGCACTCTGGAGGGAGTGGAGGAAGGCGAGTTGAAGCCACTGCTGTACGGACTGTTGGATGCGTTCGGGCTGCACGAGCTTCCATAGGCCACCTGAGGACTGTAGGCACTGCCGTACAGACTCCGCCTTTTATTTCCTGTGCAGAAGGAAATATACTGAGTATTGTATTGCAGATGAAGCAATTCATCATACTGGGCCACGGATCAGCAAAACAGTTTGCATCGGGCATGAAAGTTAAAACATGCAAATGGATGACAATTTAAAATATGACATCACTAACACCACCCTCTCAAACATTCAGATAAATAAAGGAAGTAGGTAGGGATGGGAATCACCAGTCTTCTTCTGATACAATATCACAACCTAGAGGTTTCCGACTGTATTAAAATTTTATAAAATATTGCAATTTTATAACTGGTTCAATTTTACATTTTCCTCCAATTTTGTTACCTTTATGAGTATGTATGTAAGGGTACTCGGGTATGGAAACCGCATCAAATCAACAAATTTAACATTGAAATGCAACCAGTGTTGGCATTGGGGCGGCTTTTAACAAAGCTGCACATTATGAAATCAATTTTACTTCATGTGGAATTGCCCCTAAAGATAGTGAAAGCTAAAGGTTAAAGACAGTGATCACGTCTCTCTCTGTTGCTGACTGTGTGCGCATGACGATGTGCTGCAAGTCTATTAAAGCATATGACAGAAGCAAGAGCAGCACAGAAAGGCTTTAGTGATGTGTCCAGTTCTTAGACAATAGACTCTATTCACTCCATACAGCCACAATGTATCCTTCACACACACACACACACACACACAGTGGCCATTTACTACACAATACCATTAGCGGCTTTAGTCATTTACGCTGCAGTACTGAATTTGAACTCTTCGTGAAAGTCCAATGCTAGCAGTTTTAAGGCTGGTCTGGAGACCCGGAACTCCTTACTTACTGGCATCTCAAGAGCACGGATACATTACTCTCCCAGTGGACGCACTCTCACATGACCATCCACACACACTCACAGATTGACATTCAAGACACCATTAGAGTCCATTTTCTTTGTGCCTACATCCTCCACACTCCTCCCACTTCCTGTTTTGCTGATCAACATCTTTAATCTTTACTCTTCTCCTGCTACGTCTGTATTATTTTCAGAGTTTGTGCTTTAAGGGTCAGCAAATTTAAACAAACAAACATACGTTAAAAACCACTAACACACAGAATCCCCTAAGATAGAAGAGCTGTTAAATGAACAATTGAAGAGGAATTCAATGAGAGTATTAAACCTGGGTATAAAGCCACATCTTTCTGTAATCAGCTACACTTTTACCCTTAAGATGAAATTCACACACCCTCTATGTATGATTTTTTTTTTCATCAGTATAGAGGTTATTATTTCTAAAACTTGGAGCGATAAAAGACAGGGTGCACGGATGCCAAAGTATAACAACTTTGATCATGTGGGATGTGATTGAAGATAAGATCTAAATGAATTAAGGGTCAAATTATTGGGCTGCATCAAGCAAAAAAAACGACTTAGGAGAGTTTACATTAACAAAACCTGAAAAGATGGCGCTTTGTGGAAGAAATGTGGACGGGAAAAAAAAAAAATCATGAATGTAGATTACTTAAACATTTAACCAGATTATCACATCTATGGAATTTTTCTTTTTCATTTAATGAGTTCTTTTTTTGGCCGGGCAGCGTATTAAAGGATAAGTAAGCAATTCTAATCCAATAAAGTTTTTGTTGGGTTTAATCTAACAGAACATATAAATGTCACATCTGTGAAACTGTAAAATATGCAATACACCATATCATTACAGCTCAAGCTCACAGCTCGCCGTGGAAAAAGAGGACAACTTGCAAAAAAAAAAGGGGGGGGGGGGGAATACTGCATCATGTCTTATTTATTACTAACACTTTTCCACATAAAAGCAGACAGATCCACATACCTTCCTGTTAACGTAAGACTGTTCAACCATAACTGGGTCAAAATGATGGCTTTTCCACATCAGTACAGTTAATAGAGAGGAGTCTTTTTATAGACGTCTGATCATCTGTCACTATATATCTACTTGACAGACCAAACCACAAAGTAAATTTTAAAGAAATGCAGGGTCATATCTTGACTCATTTTAAATTACCAGCACAAATAAACTGGGACTATTTTCCTGGTGTGCACACACCCACACAGGACTAATGCGTCTGTAGAGTCTATTAGTGGATAAGCAGCTTGGCCTTTCTGTCTGACGGAAACTGGAATAATTTGGACACACAAAGCACCAATTTATTACCAAACTATGACTTTTCTGCTTTTAAATCACACCCAAAAGTAGAAGTAAGAAGTACTTAGAATAAACAAATGTTTTTGTGCTGAGAAAGGACAGGAGGGTTATTAAGAGAAAAGCCGACAGCTGCTGCGAAGAAGAACGCAGAGACTCAAACAGGGTCAGAGGAAGAAACAAGCACAAATAAGGTGGAGGGTAAGTCAAAGGAGGAGGGGAGAGAGAGAGAGACATGGGGAGAAAGGCTGTGTGAGTGTCAGAGTGGAAAACACAGGCCAAAAGAGAAAAAAGAAAAAATAGAAACTCAACAGCATGCAGGAACAGAAATATGGACCAAAAAAGATTGAACAGAAAGGAAGGGGAAATGAACAGAGGGAGGAAAAAGTGAGTGTGTGTTTGGGGTTAAGCCATGGCCTAAAGCAGGGATTCTTATCTGTAAAATAAACTCAACCCATAACCTCTGTACTGATTTTTTTTAATCCTTTAAAGTTATTTAATTGTGAGAAACAATAGTTAAATAAATACAGTCAGAATTTTCTATCAGAAATAATGATCCATTAGTGAAACCTCATATACTAGGCAACAAATTATTCCTTACATAATGCTGATAGATATTACATTTTATTCCTTGTTTTTCCCTCCAGCCTTTATTTATAAATGCGTTAGTACCCGTCATTGACAGGTAAAAAGTATGTAGAAATAGTTACAACGTCACAGCTAAAAATAAGCTGATCAGCTTTAATATATATTATTATTTTTGATTGTATCTTACGCCTTGTTTACGCAAAGTTGTACTTCTTCAAATACTTCAAATACACACCCTGTTCAAAAAATTACAGATGAAAAATAAAAAATTTGATCGAATAAAGATTACGTTTTGTCTTTAATCAACTCTAGCGCGTTAAAATTCCCTTATACCAACTTTAGCAGTAAAAATATAAACTAATACCAGTAAATATTTTTAGTTTAGCTTTTCTAATTAATACGTATTGGTGCAGGTGTTTGTTTCCACTGAGCAAGTAGATTATTAGAAGCTTATTTTAAAAGTAGATTATTAAATCTGCCACATAACTGTTCATTACATCGCTTTTACTCAACATTTTGATTTAACTTATAGTGCAGGATAAAGAGTTTCATAAAATGGAAAAGTTTCATAAAATTCTGTCCAGTGGTCAATTTAACACAGTCTGACACATGCCCACCCCGCTTTGACATACAGACACATGGACACATTATATATATATATATATGTGTATATATATATATAAAAAAAGAGCGAGTTCTGACCAATGTACAGACGAAACCTCCCTTTTATTTACTGTACATGGATATGGTTGCTAACCATTAAGCCGGGCCACTTCCAGATTCCATGCAGGAGTGACACCAGGCTGGTTACCATGGACTGAACAAGACAATAACACACAAACTCACTTCGTAGACCTCGTTTAAGAAATGAGAAAATTCATCTGTGACTCAGCAGCATGCAGAGATTCCCAGCACATTAACTCCGTTCAGTAAATCTTAGTGAAAAGGCTTGCTTTATAAAAACATCATACAAGCTACACAATCCCTGCAATTTTAAAATCAATGAGCTTGAAGAAAAATTCTTGAGGCTTCACTGCGTTACACACTAACGTAAACAGACTGACTCGAGGTGACAGTCTTTGCAGACTGGTGAGTGTAAAGCCTCTCATCAGGTTCCTTCCCTCGCAGGCAAAAGTGTCAGCTGCTCATAAGCAGAGTCGAAAGGCTGTGACTCCTAACTTGTACAGAACAGATGTTTGGTGCAGCAGGTGTGCTTTGCGAAGGGCTAAAATAATTACCTGGGCAAAGCTTCTAGTTGAGTTACATTTCAAAACTCACAAAAAAACTTTGTTTTTGTTTTTTAGCCTTTTCACAAGGTAACCATGGGGTGAACATATTTGTGATGATTCTGTACAGTATATGAGAGAAACGCAGTCTACACCAACAACTGGCCTGTGTTTATTAAAATACATTTAATTCTATCCAGATTATTTGCCATCAAATCAGATCTTGACATCGACAGAGGATTTTAACTTGATCTGGCAACAGTGCCGCTTTTATTTAACCCATATATCGGCTGCTTCTCATCTGATGAAAAGTTTTAAAGCACACGCATGGGGCAACACCACTTCAACCCCAGAGTCTCCATTAGCACATGTTGCAGCCACTAAGTGCAATAAAAACTCTATGGAGCTAAATCTGGCAGTCCACAAGCTGAGTGCATGAACAGACCCTCAACGTGCGTTTGTTAAACAGGTTTGTAAATCGTAGACCACTCAGGCCTTAATGAAGAATAACGTTTGTTAAACAAGTGATAGATACACTATATGGACAAAAGTACTTGGCCAAGGTGCAATGACACCTACATATACATCAATATGGAGTTAATCTCCTTTTGTAGCTATACTCTTCTTGAAAGGCTGCTCACAAGATTTTTAAGTGGAATTCGTGCCTGTTCATTCTGTAGAGCACTTATAAGGTCAGGCACTGGTGTTAGACGGGAAGACCTGGCTCACAATCTCTGTTCCAGTTCATCCTTAATCTGCTCGATGGGGTTGATGTCAGGGCTCAGCGCAGGCCAGTCAAGTTCTTCCACAATAAACTCTTTAAACCATGTCTTTATAGTCCTTGTTTTGTTCACTGGGGCACAGTCATGTTGGAATAGTAAAGGGCTTCTCCAACTGTTGCCACAAAGTTTGAAGCATAGCATTGCCTAAGATATGCTGAAGCATTAAGACTGTCCCTTACTGGATATAAGTGCACTGACTGAAACACCTGAATTCAATAATTAACAGGTTTGGCCAAATACTTTGGTCCATATATGTCTGGGTCTGCACCACCTGCCCTCTGTAGACAAGTTGTGTCTATATCTAAGACTACACTAGGGACATTTACATTTAGGCATTTGGCAGACGCTCTTATCCAGAGCGACTTACATTTTTATCTCATTACACATCTGAGCAGTTGAGGGTTAAGGGCCTTATTCAAGGGCCCAACGATGGCAACTTTGGGGTTTGAACCTGGAATCTTCCGAACCGTAGTCCAATGCCTTAACCACTGAGCTACCCCTGGCCCCAGGGACCATACATCTAAACATAAAGATGGACAACTGAGCTACCAAGCAGCTAATGACATGACCATCTGGGTGCAGAAGGATATGAGTACCAGTTCCAATGCTGTTCTACTTCTGACGGAGCCTGATCTTTACAGCCCTAATCCATGAATCTATGGTAGCTCTGCAGCTGGACAAGCATTTGAAACACATCCCATGTCGACGAGAATGGTGTAATGGGTCAGAGATTTTCAAAACAATGGCCGAGTACCCAAACGTTGTGGGCTCGGATACCAGTACTGCGCAAGTATTTAACACTCTTTGTGTCTGCATGAAAGCATCTTCTATTATGTCAAAAATCTTCTTTGTCTTTGGGCTGTTCCCTTTCAGGGGTCGCCACAGCGAATCATCTGCCTCCATCTAACCCTATTCTCTGCACCCTCTTCTCTCACACCAACTAACTTCATGTCCTCTCTCACTGCATCCATAAATCCCCTCTAGACCTCCTGGCCTGGCAGTTCCAACCTCAACATCCTTCTACCGATATATTCACCATCTCTCCTCTGAACATGTCCAAACCACCTCAATCTGGCCTCTCTGACCTTATCTCCAAAACATCTAACTCATTCTTGATCCTATCCATCCTTGTCACTCCCAAGGAGAACCTCAACACCTTCAGCTCTGCTACCTCCAATGAGGGATTGTTCTATTATGTCAAAAATAATATATATTTGTGTGTGTGTTGTAAAAATCTGTGAATTTTATAGTAGTAGAATGCCTGGGGGAGGGCTTTAATGCATCACACTGACTTTATGTACACAGGCAGTAGTATTAATTAAATCAGCAGTCATAAGAGCACACCTAAGTAAAAATGGCATAAGCACCTCTTCAGAGATCTCCTAGAACACCCTGAGCTTTTCCTATAATTAGAGTGTGGGACTTACATGCTCACACACAAACACAAAAATACACACGCACACACAAAAACACACACACAGCCGGATGTGCAGGATCTTAAAGCAAAGGACAGGGTTTGTAAGCTGCCAGCCCACATGCTGAACACACACTCAGAGAGAGGGAGATGGGAGGAAAACAGACAAAAAGAGCTAAAGTGGAGGAAA
The DNA here is from genome assembly GCF_024256425.1 of Clarias gariepinus. Lineage (NCBI taxonomy): Eukaryota > Metazoa > Chordata > Actinopteri > Siluriformes > Clariidae > Clarias > Clarias gariepinus. The sequence continues at coordinate 1,870,310 of NC_071126.1, read as the reverse complement.
GAAAAGGAACAAGGAGACCCTCTTGAAAGTCATGAGAGCTATGCAACTAAAGCAAGGAAAAAGAGAAACAGTGAGAAAAAAAGTCTATATACTGTAATGTTTGTATGTGTGTGTGTGTGTGTGTGTGTGTGTGTGTGTAGTACCTGTCATTGTGAGGTCTAGTCTGTGGATAAGAGAACGTTTGGCTGTCTCCATGTCAGGACTGGGGTTGTCCAGGGCTTGTCTACACCACACGATAGGACTGAGGGCTTTCTGGAAAGGGCTGTTCAGCTTCGCCTCATACAACCTAACAAAACACACACACACACACACACACACACATTAAAAAGCATTAGCTTTCATTTAATATGAATGGCAATCTTTTTCGACAAGTAATATGAACAGAAAGGACTGATCTCAGGTCAGTGTCTCAGGTCACAAAGGGCTAATTATTTCAAAATATAGAATTACATTTATTCAGTTCTTTTCAGATGAGTCTTTTTCTTTGTCTCCCTAGTTTAGTCTTGGCCAGTTTCCACATGTTAGATGACCCTCCTCTAGTAGATGCACAGGGAGCGTAAAGGCCACCACATGCTTCCTCTAAGCTCTAACTGCTGCTCAGGCAACATCATGGCATCAGGTCATGTTTGTTTTATTTGTCTTAAGGCTACAGAGAAAATTACATTTTCTATCTATTTGGGAAAAAGGTCACAGTAGCTGGTTTGAAGCTCTCTAAAAGCAGTATCACATGAGAGAGTGGTGCATTGTTGAATATCACCACGGCTGTGATATATATTTTTTTTGTTTTTTGATTTCTTTCCTGATTTTCTCCCTAATTTAGTCGTGTCCAATTCCTCCCCATCACTAGGGGGCTCCCTTATTAAGGCTACTACTACCACTCAGTTGGGAGGGCCAAAGACTATTACGGGTTTCCCCTGAACCAGCCGACTGCATCTTTTCAAACTGCTCACTCACGCACCGTTAGGGGCGGCGTAACACACTCGGAGGACAGCGCTCTCCGGTCTGTGATTAATATGGGAGCACATCCCGCCTCTCTGAGAGAGCTCAGGCAATCAGCTCTCTCTACACTTCCGGCTACAAGAGGTTACAACAATACCTGGGAATCGAACTTGCGACCTCCGGATGATAGGGCGAGCAACGTGATATTGTTTTATAGCCAGGCTGATATTTAGGACAACAGCATGACATTTCTTTTATACAACAATTATTTTATCCTCTTACTCGTTGTTTAATAGCGACTGGCATTCAGTTAGTTGCATTACCGCCATCTATATGTCTCACTCTCCCGCTGCTGGTTTGTCCAATCCAATTATTTTAACACTTAACATTCTTTTTAATTCTTACTAGTACTACATAGACAAAAGGTGAGGAGAATAAACCATGTAGGTGGTGGACTGTACTGAGATTTACTTAATATTTCCACTTTAAAACATCAGCTCTGTTAACTCCTGGGTTCCAGGGTTGAATCCCAAATAGCGTTAAGTGGAAATGTTAAGTGAACTGTGTAGAGTGTACAGTTCCACACAACAAATAGTGTCCTTGATCAGGCACTTGAGAGGGATTTGGAATTCAGCCTTGTGTTATAAGCTAGCTTGCTTTCTAGCTTGGCTTAGTGTAAATAAAACAACACAGATGCGATTCGGAACAAATTAGAAGCAGTTTTCAAGTGGACAGTGTGTTGTTTAAGACGATTATCGAACGATTATTAGACACCTGTGATGCCACGTGATACATATAGTTAAACACTCCAGTGCGGTTACTGTCTATTATCATCACTCATGGAATGCCATTCGTGCAATCAGGTCACTTTGTTGAAACTAATTATTTTATAATAATTATAGGATGAATAAATAGACTGAAAGCAAGAGAATTTCTTAACAAGCGATTCTTCTTTGTAAACTGTTGTACTAGAAGTTATTCGTAGTGATAGACAAATGAGTTTAGAAAGTACACTTATTAGTGGACAAGCAGAGAAACAAAGGTCTGTTCAGAAGATTTAGAAGAGAAGCATTGATTAGCTCCATGAGTTAAGGAGACCAAAGCAAAATAGTTAGGATTACAGGAGTATTTCTGGTATCCGGTTAATGCCTCATAATAGTAATTCACTATTACAGCATGACTCAGGAATGGAGACAGGCACTTAATTTCCCTTCAAAGCAGACAGTCAGGACTCTCAATGACATCATTTTCCCTAAAGCTATAACGTGCGGGAAAATAAAAACATGGACACCTTGTATATTGGCAACAGGACAGCATGAATATAAAATGTACAATTTGCTAGACGGTTTATTGTTCATGTGAGCAAACGTGTTGATTTGACATCAAATACCCTTAAATTTACGAAAAGGAATTCTAAGTTTAAGAGTGACTTCCGATTGTCTTCTTCGCATTTTTCCTAGCTGGAGGTTACCTTAAACACAGAATCCATCTTCTCCTGCTATTCTCAGAGAGACTGAGCAAGAGACAGGAAAGCATTAAATGCTAATAATGTTAAAGGTCACCGGTGTCAGTGTGTAAACGTTAAAATAACTAAAATTGGATTCAGGAAAAGAAATTTAATTTAGAACTGGAAAAGGGGAATTTAGACTTCATTGTATTTACATCGTAGTAAATGTGAGTACATTTTAAAGAAATCAATATTAAATGTCTAATATGAATACCAGCTGCTACTCAAAAAGTGGTTCTCCCTTCCACTGCTTGTGAGATGTCTTCACTGCTATCAGTTCGAGCATTGTTACGTTTATTGCTTCTGAATAGTTCGCTTATCTGCTCTGTCTGATTAGATCACAAAGAAGCGTCTTGAACTCATCCACATTCCACACCAACAGGCATGTTAACACAGAGACATGAAATAGTTTCTACCTTTCGTCACTGATTTCATCAGTGACCTCATGGTCGAACCCTCATCAGGCATGACCCACAGCTGCTGCAGAGATTTCCCACATCCCCAGAAACTCTGCAGTGCTTCTGCTCAAACCTACTTATACAAACTCCAGACCTAGACCTGTTCCTGTCTGTGTAAAGCTGTAAAATACAGGCAGTCGGATGTATGACAGAGTTTAAATATTTTAATACAGACTGACACTCATACCTCAAAATGGTTATGTAGCACACTTTTTATAAGCGTGAGTTTAACAAGGTCACAGTGAAAGGTTGTGTCAAACAGCACTGTGCCCCTGATCTCTCCCTGACGCGTACTACTGAACACCTGTCTTTGTCAGCAGTGTTGTTTGGGACATATTTAGTCGGCATGAAGCTAACTCAAGGGCTGTCTAATAATAGCTTTCCATGGCTGCGTTCACTTTACAAGCTACATTGTTTAATTCTGACTTTTTTGGGCAGATCAGTTTTGCCTGCTATGACTGTTTATACAGTAATCACAAGTGACAACAACACGTACCCCTCTTAGAGCTGCAAACAAGCTGCCTACATCAGAGAGTCTAGTCTAGTCTAGTCTAATCTAATCATATCTTTCCTGTATGAAAACAAAACTCGACTACACAGAGATGCAAGTAGTAAACAGAAAACCACAGTTCTATGATAAAACTTGTACACCAAATCTTTTTTCTATCTATCAGTTTTCTTCTATTTGAACTAGTCGACATGGTCATCTGAAAGACGTCTTCATGCTGCTCTTTAACTTACTCCTTCTATGCTTGGGTGAGTTGTTGCTCCGAGAGTGGTTAGAAGGACGTCAACAAAGTGTTTATCGTGTAAAAAAAATGTGACTTGATCAAAATGTACGCACTGGAAATTTTAATCAGGGAACTCTGGGGTATGTTTACTTCTTGCATGTCTGTGCATGTAAATGTAATGTAGAAATATTCGGACTGAAAGTAAGTGTAACAGACAGTATTAATTCTAACGTTAATCTTTTGGTTAATCTCCCGTTAAGGGGTCAGAACAGCGGACCATCTGAACCACACACGATTTTTACAAATCCCCTTTCTGACACAATCCTCGGCCTTGGGACCGGCACTGCATCCAGTGGCAGGGGTTTGGGCATTGGGTGGGAATTGAACCTGAGCCATGCTGCGTTTCACGGCCTAATAATCTTTTTAAGATATTAGAAACTAAATATTATGTTCAGGACTATATTGTCTTTTAGCCATGGAGATGTCTTTTTTTTTATCTTATTGAACATTTACTTAAAACGAGAAGTTGTTAAATCTTAGTTGGTCATGTTGTCTATAAGTTTGGATTTCATTTCTGGATAGATAATACCTACTCAAATGCTCAATAATACTTGATGATGATGATGAGAAGCTGGTCATGATTCCTGACCACTGACACATTTCGGTTCCCCCTGTGTATCCCTGGAGCCCAGTGTTAGAACACTTATCTAAAATCCAGATCCATCCCTGACAAGGCCTGCGGGGGAGAATCTGTTGCACACTGTAGTGAGTTCACATGGCATTTAGTGCCCAAGAAAGTGACAGTCATGGCGCGCGCACACACACACACACACACACACACACATATCTGGAGTATAGTAAAGAAGAGAACGGAGGTCCTATGGCAGGCGTATAAATGTAAATAAATCCAATGGTCCCACTGGCCTCCACGGTCCCTGGGTGTTGGACGGGTGTAAAGAGGACAGGAGCTAATGCACCACTAACTAACCGTTTATGACGTCATTGTTTAAACCCTGGAGTGTTATGCTGGAAAACAGTTGCTGTGCTGAACTCTCAAAGAATTTAAGGGTGTGATCTCTCTCTCTCTCTCTCTCACTCACACACACACACACACACACAATAATAATAATAATAATAATATTACACCCCGCTGTTTGACTCACCAGCTGTCATCGTCCTCGTTCAGACAGTCCATGTCCTCGAGGTCCAGGACCTCCACCTCGTCCAGGACCGAGGACTCGCGTTCGTCGCTGTAATCCAGAGACTCGCGGTGGTAGTACGGGCTGCTGCTGGTGTTTGTGGCCGCGGGAGAGCCGTCGCAGTCATACGCTGAGCCGTAGCTGCCATGGTACGAGCGCCTCGGGCTCAGGCAGCGCGAGTTCTCGAGCGGCGCCGCTCCTCCTCCTCCTCCGCCGCCGCCGAAGCCCCTGTGTACACTGCCGAACCCCGCCCCGGTGAAGCCCGTCAGTCCCGCTGACAGCGGCGAGTCGTAGCCGGCGCTCAGCGGTCTGGCGTTGCCCCCTAAACCGCCGGACGACGAGAGCAGCGCGGAGCGACTCCTCAGCTGCTCATTCTGCTGCTCGAGCTTCTTGACCAGGTCTTGGAGCTTCCGCACCTCCAAGTCAGCGTTAATGTTCGAGTTGATATCCTCCATCGGGCCGAACAGGAGAAATTACACGGGGGAAATGTTCGGTTCTGTCGAGTCCACAAGCCGCTCGAGTGTTCGTCCTTAAGTCCCTTAACGGTCCTCAGTAAATGACGCAGCTGTTCGGCACGTTCCCGTGATTAGGACCGTCATCTTCTCTCACTAGTTAAACACACGAGCGGCTCCGGCGCCATCTTTACTGTCCGTCAGTCACCAAATACGGAAAGCGGAAAAAGCTGACGCGCTACGTCATCACGCATGCGAAGCGGGAGCGTGCACGTTTTGGGAGTGACAGTTGACACGAACGCGCGTTTCCCCTCTCCTTTAAAAACTAAGAAATTTTAGAAAATACATTGACGTAATTAAATAACGTACAGTAGATAGATAGATGTGTAACATAATAAACAATAACATGTAGAAGCAGTTACAGATCGTCAATAATGTACAGTATAGTGTAGTCTAACAAAAAATGTGAAAGAAACTGTTAAACATAGTCATATTTTTCAAATAAATGGCAGATAATGCAAATCATTTTTGTTCTTATTTTAGGATAGTGGTCAAATAGCTATTATAGGAGAGTCTCCACACCTATGACGTTATAACTGTAATTAGCACCTTGAGGATCCGATGCACTGACTTGGCTGGATACTGCATGGGGAAGACAAAAGAACAGCCAATGTACCTGCGTAATAAAGAAGTTAAAATTTAAGCAGGAAAAGGCTATAAAAAGATATCGCAACAGTTTAACAATTGTCCGTGTTGCAAAGCAGCTTTACAATATCAAAAGAAAACTATGGAAATTTGCATGAAATGTGAAAAATGTCGCCGTGTTGAACAAGCTGAGGGTGACAGAAGAAAAAACTCTGAGATAGCAATAGAAGGAAACCTTGAGAGGAACCAGACTTAACATGGAACCCATCCTCATTTGGGTGATAACGGATAGCAGGAATTGTTTGGCGGTAATAATGTGTGTTAGAAGGCTGAAAGTTTAATATAACAGTTGATGTCTTTAAGTTAATATGGAGTCCAGTTCGTTACTGGAGGCTCAGATAGACTGTGGGAAATTCCAAATTCCAAGGAAATTCCTGAACTATTAAACAACTGCAGTCACAAGTCCTCAGAGAACAGCTGTCAGCATCAGCCAAGGCCAGGACCGTCTTCATGGTAAAGTGGAACCGTCCCCAATCACCACACACATCCCAAGCAGACAACACAGGGCAACTATGCAAAGATCTCCAACCAGAAGCGGGTCACCAAGACGTATCAGACGACTTCACTTGGACCTTAACCAAGCGGGTCACCAAGACAAATAACTTTAAGGGAGCGACTGAAGGAAACACAGACATTAGGGCTTCCTGAGATGTAACGCAACCAATCACTTTTACCATCAACAAACCTGAGTGATCAATGAGAGTGGGGAAGACAGCATCTAAACATAGCAGTTCACCATAATACTTAACGTCCATGTAACCTAATATCATCTAACCCTAATTCCAGGTCTGCTCCTTTACCTAAGGCAAATCTATTCACAAAAATACTTGGCTAAATAAATTGATTTTTAGCCTAGACTTAAACACCAAAACATTAATTGGAAGACTATTCCATAACTTTGTTTTATTCCTTTTTTTTTTTGGTTTTTGTATTTATCATTTTAATATTTCTGGGTTGTGTAATTAATCATCTGAATGTCCATTATTTCTTTCCGAAATTTACTTTGATGTATAAGTGCTTTGGATTACAAGCATGCTTCCGGAACGCCACTAATTAGATACATGTACGGTATATACACATACTGTATATGTGTGTGTTGTGTTTAAAAGCCTGCATAACTGCATAGAATTTGCAATAGGTATACCACCGATGTAAATTGTACAGTATAGGCTACTATTTATAAAGAATACATGAGTGAGAAGGCAAAACAAATGCATTTTATTTTTTATATAATATTCATCTTCATTCAGTGATATTTGCACACATACACACATTATATATACAGCCAAAAAAACCACTTTAATAAAAGAAAAATAGCATGATGTATCAATATGTAATTTATAGGAATAAATTTAAGCAAGTTTTTCCTTTTCTGAAGTGTGTATAATTTTTTTCTCTCTCTCTGTCCTTGTCCCCATGCTTGGTGGGCTTTTCTCCCACAGTAAAGACATGCAGATTAGACTAATTGGCATTTCCAAATTGCCCAAAGCATCCCAACCATCCAAGAACAATTACTGATGAATAATATCACCTTGCCATAAGGCAAAAGTGATAAATATAAAAAACTTTTTGTGTCAATGGCCAGGAAACTGCCCAAACATTAATTCCATTTAGAACTTAAGGCGGGTGGACAAACAAAATCACACAAATTCTGAAAAACTCCAAGCAATAATTATGCAAGAACGAGTGGCCAACTGTCAGGATGGGGCCCAGAAGTTGATTGACAGGACAGATGCCAGGGCAAATTGCAGAAATCTTGAAAAAGAAGGGTCGACACTGCAAATATTGACTCTTTGCATAAACCTAATGTAATTGTCCATAAAGTCCTTTGACACATATAAACTGCTTGTAATTATACTTCAATAAAGCATAGTAACATCTGACAAAAAGATCTAAAAACACTGCAGCAGATTATTTTGTATCAGCAGATATTTAGCAGATATTTGTATCAATCGGCGTCAAAGCTTTTGCCCACAGCTCCAACAGTTACTATTTCAGAAGAGTCAAATTTTTGGGCTGCATCAAGCAAAGAAACTTAGTTTGGATTAACTGGTTTAAGAACCCTTTAACACATTGTTAAAACCTGGACGGATAGCGCCTTAACCATAAAAAAGCCACTTGTAAGACTCATCAGAAAGAGAGGCTTCAGTTTGCTAGGGAGCATAAACTTTGGAGCAATAGAAAAAGGTCATGTGGTCTGACGTGTCTAAGTGACCCTATTTCATCATGCATAGGGGCCACCGTACAGGCTTCTGGAGGCAGTGTTAAGATCTAAGGTCGCTTCAGGTGGTCAGGTCCAGGCTCAGCAATGTCCTGTGGCAATAAAAAGTCAGCGAACCAGAGGCAAACCGTAAAAAAACGTAACCCTGAAGGCTAAAGGTGCGAGGCCACAGTGATACAGATGTATAGGATAAGTTAACTTTTAATAATCAAAGCAAAAATTTTATTTTGTGAAAAGCTATAAAACCCACACAACAAAGAGTCTAGTAGTAAATGTACCTTATAAACATAAATGACAAACATAAAAACAAAATCAAGCACAATATGTTCAAAAACATCCCTTTATTCTTAGAAGTAAACTTAGTACAGCAGTAAGATGGGAATTTCATACAGTACAAATATACATTAAATGTTTTGTTTGACCTTGGTCATTGTTTAGATTTTAGCGTTTAGCTGAACCAGGCAGACTCAAACACTCAAAGATCATAACGTGTCTGACCCCGAAGTCTGTTCCAAGATGTTCCCAGACGCTTCCCCCATCTCCTCACTTGGTTCTACTTCTGCTCCGTCTCTATCTGCACCCTGATTGGCCGATGTTTCCACCAGTCCATCCTGGTCACAGCTGATATCTTGCGAATCATCGGCCCGCTCTTCCTCCTCCTCGTCCTCCACGTCCATCTCAAACACGCGGACGTGACGCAGGTTCGAACTCAGCTAGTTCAAAACGTCAGGGGTTAGTTTAACGGATTAGCATTAGCAAGTTTCTGCAGACTTAAAATAAGGTAGTCATACAGACACACGAATAAATGATTTATAAGTAAGCTGTAAAGCAAACATATAACAGTAAACTCTCTATGATACAAAAAAAAATATTAAAGAAGAACAATACAGTAATCATTAACCTTCCATAACAGGAGCAAACTACTTACCACACAGGACACTTTGCGAATTCCGTTCACAGCCACAAACTGCGCTTTCATGTTCTCTAGATCTCGGCTCATGGTTCCCCATGTCAGCCCTCGAACAGGGATCTCACCGCTCTGCTGGTCTAACCTACTCCACAATCAAACAGGGCTGCAGTCAGCTTGATGTACAGCACAGTAAACCATTAAAACATGTAAAAGGGACTAACATATAAGATTAAGGACATCAGAAAAAGTCTTTTGCTTTGCTAATATTTTTAAACCATGTCCTATTCTCATTTTAAAGAATATATAAATAAGTTTAAAAAACATGCAGATGTGGGGGGGTGTTTTTGTGTGTAAAAACATAATAAAAATCATCTGATCATAGCAAGTCTCAATATTAGGCAAATACAACAATATTAGCCCAATAATTACAGTCATAATCTTGTATAAAGCACCTCTTCTTAAACACAAAAAATAAACTTAGAGTAATAGTAGATAGTAATAGGATGTACCTGAAAGCAGGATCCCAGCTAAACTCCTCCCCACAACTAAGGGCGGGGCCAAGAGGAAGCTGAGCCAAAAGGCGGAGCCTGTTCTCATTCTCTTCTTGAGCTTGCAATACCACAGTCAACGTCTCGTCGTCATAGAGACGAGCATCCAGGCAGCTATAGGAGCGATTGCTGCAATGCAATGCCGTTTTTAATCAGTTACGTTAACCTGAATATGCACCTAAAGGTACTTTTACCTTTAATTAAAACTTACGAATGCTCAGATACTTCGTCATCAACACTGGTGTTGAGATTATTGTTGAGGTCTATCGCCACTAAACCATTTTGGAGAGATCTTAAAAAAAAGGGGGGAAAAACAAACTTTAGCAAACTTCAGCTGGAAAGCGAGCATCATTCTTTACTGCACCGCGTACACAGTAGTACTGAGTATGTAAGCAAATCACATATTAGAGGAAAGGTTGACAAACACCTGTTTGGGTCTGATGACCTTCTCAGGATGCAGATTTTAGAAGTTGACATCTCTGGCATGCAGAAAACCACACAGAGCATACCAGCATTTTTATCATTCCATCTGCAGGAGGGAAAAACAATATGAACAACTTTCACTGTACAGTAATATCATAATGATTATAACGATGACATAGTACCACATCCCATCATAATGCTCATTAAAAAAGATGGTAAAGTCAAGTAGATTACAGAAATAGTGGTCTGTTGAGGGATCTTGTACAGTCACTAACTACATTCATTCATTCATTCATTCATCCTTGAAAAACGGTTTATTCTAGTCAGGGTCAAGATGGATCTTTCTCAGGAACACTGACCAGGAGGATTCCCATCCATCACAAAGCACCACTCACACATACACCTTCACATACAGTGTTGTGACATGGCCCTATGTGAAAAAGTAATTTCCTCTGTAGCATGACCTTAAATAGGCTGTTTATGCTTGAAAACCCTCCAATGTGCCGGAATTAAAACACTTTTGCATAGAAGAGTGGGCCAAAGTTTCTCCAGAGCGATGTGAAAAACATTGACAGTTATCACGAACGCTTGATAGCAGTTATTGCCACCAAGGGTGACACAACCAGTTCTTACATTTAGGGGGCAACTACTTTTTCACATAGGGCCAGACAGCTTTTTTTAGTTTTTTGTTAATAAATAAAATCAGTTAAAAACTTCATTTGGATTTATTCTGGTTACTCTGGTTGTATTTACTCTGGTTATCTTTGTGCAATATTAAAAATTGTTTGATGATATGAATCATTTAAGTGTGACAAATACGCAAAAAAAAAGGGAAGGGCCAAATACTTTTACAAGGGGCAGTTAGGGTTTATAGACACTGGACATGGTGGGACAAATTGTTTCAGTTATGTATCAGGATTTTTTTGTGGACGAATACATGTACTGTACACATACATGTGTGTGACAATTTTTTTGCAATAAATGTAAAATGTATATTTGTTTGCATTTGAGTGTTCATGACATTTACAGAACTGCAATGCAAATTGAATTGGCATAATATCATATCGGAAGATCCCCGGTCATTCCCTTCCCTAATTAGCCCTACTTAAAGGCAGCGGTGGGAGGTGAGTACATTTACTTCATTACTGTACTTATGGACATATTTCAGGTCTCTTCACTTGAGTAGTTTTATTAGATGATACTTTTTACTATTCTTCAATCATACTGTTACTGACCTACATTTGCATTACCTAACCACATTGGAATGTAGTATTTGTAGTACACTGACTATTATGCTTAATTGCCTGACTTGCCTTTCCTTAGAGACACGCCTATTAATGTGACAGGTGTTTAAATTCAGAAGTGGAGTTTTGCAATTGCAATTTCTAATACTTAAGTACATTTTACTTAAGTACACATGTAAATGGATGATTCTCCTTTTACTTGAGTATCATATACACCTCTGCTTAAACTTGTACCAGTCCAGAAAGTCTACAGTAGTGGCCAAAAGTTTTGATAATGACATAAATATTAGTTTTCACAAATGTTTTGGTCCCGGAGCCACTTAGTTATCACGTTTGCCTTATGGCACGGTGCTCCATCGTGCTGGAAAATGTATTGTTCTTCACCAAACTGTTGTTGAATTGTTGGAAGAAGTTTCTGTTGGAGGGTGTTTTGGTACCATTCTTTATTCATGGCTGTGTTTTTTGGCAAAATTCTGAGTGATGGATCCCTTGGATGAGAAGCAACCCCACACATGAATGGTCTCAGAATGCTTTACTGTTGGCATGACACAGGACTGATGGTACTGTAGCGCTCAGCTTTTCTTCTCCGCACAAGCCTTTTTCCAGATGCCCCAAACAATCAGAAAGAGGCTTCATCAGGGAGAATATGACTTTGCCCCAGTCCTCAGCAGTCCATTCAAAATACTTTCTGCAGATGATCAATCTGTCCCTGATGTTTTTTTTGGAGAGAAGTGGCTTCTTTGCTGCCCTTCTTGACACCAGGCCATCTTCCCTCACGTCTTCGCCTCACTGTGCGTGCAGATGTGCTCACACCTGCCTGCTGCCATTCCTGAGCAAGCTCTGCACTGGTGGCACTGGTGACGATACTGGCGCTTGCCGGACTTTCTTGGACGCCCTGAAGCCTTCTTAACAAGAATTGAACCTCTTTCCATGAAGTTCTTGATGATCCTATAAATTGTTGATTTGGGTGCAATCTTAGTAGCCACAATATCCTTGCCTGTGAAGCCATTTTTATGCAACGCAATGATGGCTGCACACGTTTCAGGTCACTATGGTTAACAATGGAAGAACAATGATTTCAAGCATCAGCCTCCTTTTTACATGTCAAGTCTAACCCAATCAGCCTGACATAATGATCTCCAGCCTTGTGCTTGTCAACATTACCACCCGAGTTAACAAGACGATTACTGAAATGATCTCAGCAGGTCCTTTAATGACAGCAATGAAATGCAGTGGAAAGATTTTTTTTAGGATTAAGTTAATTTTCATGGCAAAGTATGCAAATTGCTATTATAAAAACTTAAGCAGCAACTTTTCCAATTTCCAATATGTATATAATTCTCAAAACCTTTGGCCACGACTGTACTCTGCTGCTAGCTGGACTTTGGGATTCCCCAGCAGGAACTCATATCTCTATGAGCAGTTTATTGCACTAATGCATCACATTACTTTGTGTAAGGTCTTAAACGTGTACACAATTCCCACAGCCTCTTTAGGATATCTTTGGTGCAACCCCAATTTCTCCCCTAATCTGGCTATGATCCTGATTTCATAACGCTGAGACATTGTGATGAAACAAATACTTTATATGTGTCTATTATGGCTCCATGATACTGAAGAGTCTTTAGTGATGAGCCTTCAATAAGCAGGTAAAGTTTTACTGGTGTACACTTACAGTGATGGAAGCTCGAACAGCCGTGGTGTGCTTTCGGAACTGTCAAAAACATAAGCATTAAGATCACCTCATCACCGGTCATAGAAACAACCTTACTGCTAGCAGCGGCGTTAAACAGCAATATGCGCTACCTCTCAGGCACAGAGTACAGCCGCAAACACACAGCCTGCTTCACTGAGCTCCCGATCACCTCCTGAGAAAAAAATAAAAGCAATGCACATGAAGAGCAGTGGGAAAACAGAGCAAGATAAAAAAACTAAACTTTTATTTTATATTAAAAACAAATCTCCTTCTAAATGAAGGGTGTGTGCAGGAGAAACAGGTGGATCATGTGAAGAGACGAATGGAATCAAAAGATATACAGACTTGGGAAAGATGAATAGGAGGTATGTGTGATGTGTGTGTGTGTCTGATATGTGTGCGTGTGAGGATTTTCAGGCTTGCATGCTACAGCAATTCAATTCATAATGGCTCATTCAGCCTGACTGGAATTCAAAGAGCACACTTTTTTACACACACACACACACACACAACCCGACAATAACTCCAAGGCAAACATTAACAAGAGAAATAAATACAAAGCTGGTGTGTAATCTGGTTTCTTCAGCGGAAATGTGAACATTGCAATGACTCCTTTTTTTATGCAAGTGATAAAAGTCTAAAACCAGGAACTCCTGAAGTTATGCATGTGTGTGAGTTTGTGTCACTGTAACAGAGAGAGAGAGAGAGAGAGAGAGAGAGAGAGAGATGCACAGTGTGTGTGTGGTGTGTGTGTGTGCATGATTTACAGCCGGTTTTTGCAGACAAAGGTCAATGGTGCCCTCCATCAACCTCTTCACAAAGTGCAGAGACTTTTGTGGGTAAGTGGGAAACAGCAGTGGGCTTTCTGCAAATACAGAGAGACACACACACACACACACACACACACACACACACACACACACACATTACAGAAGTGCATACATCTTTACAATAAAAAGATAAACATTAATCTGACCCTACTGTAACTAAAATGCTCTACAGCTAAAATAATACATGAATAAAGAAGAGATGAGGATTCTTGCATTAACTTCCCTAAATCATTATAGATAGAATACTTTACTAATCCCCAAAAGAAATTGTATAATTTATATATACTGTATAAATAAAGATCTAGTTAATCATAGTCATAGACTAAAATTAATCCTGATTATTCACAATTCACAAAATGTGCAATGTTGCAATAAAGAAATGCATGACGAACTGGTTTGAGAAAACAGATTATGCAGTTTTATAATACAGTATCTCAAATATTAACATTGGGAATGTTTGTTTTGTCATTGGATGTGCTGTTACACCGAGGTAGTTATGGTTACTTATTGATGTTTGGTGGTGTATATATATAGTTGTTAAGAAAACCCTTTGGGAAAACTGATTCCCAGTCTGTTATGCCTGTTTTGTCCTGTCAGTCATTTTATACTCAACAGGCCAGCTATGATCCTGATCACAGAACTTCATGAACAGACGTGAACCGTAAAAACGGTCAAAATCAGCTAGAAGACCTAACCTTGAAAAAATTAACAAAACAAACTCTAATGCACCTTAAACGTTCATATTAAACATCAGTGGAAAACACTGGAGAATGTGTGTCCTGATGTTTAAATAGAGTTTTTTAATCTGCATATGAATAATTTTATGCTTTGCACTTCTGCTTCCACATGACTGACTGTTTGGATAACTGCATAAATCTGCATGGGTACGGGTGTTCCTAATAAAGTGTGTGTAGTTGATGATAAGAGAACTGTCTTTGCCTTTCAGGTGTGTGCTCTGCTGAACAAATGTCACCCAGTGATTGCCATCTATATTTGGAGGAGACACCAAATCTTCATCTTCATCTTTCAGATACTGGAAAAAAAAAAAAAAAAAATCACAGAATGAATATCTGCTTCATCGTGTGACAAGTTAAACCTGAACTAGAACATTATACTTATTAAACACACCTATATATTCCTGCACAAATGTATCTATATAACATTAGGCAAAATCTAGATGCATATGTTCCTTGCATAAATCTGAGTTCCATTTCAGTGATGATGTTCTATAAGTGATGTTCAAATCAAACCAGGACTTTTGATTCTGCATTAAAAAAAACTGTTTTGAAAGTAAAAACTTCATTTATTTCTCTATATAATCCCCTATTATACTAATGCACTTATCCTAGTGTTTTACTAGTGCTTAGATACCATCAAAATAAAAAGTTCTCTCAGGACTGCCTGCTTCATGCCTGAAGCGCAGGCCTCCCAGGAATTCCTTTAATGGCCCAAACATGTGAAAGTCTGGTCGAGTCCTGGTTTGACTTGAACACCCCATCAGAGAAAATCAGTTGTGCCAAATATCTTTCAGGACACACACCCATGTACAGACGCACACTTGGCAAACCTGTCCTCACCTGCCCCACTCGCTCCACGTTGAAGTACTTCCCTTTCCGATCAAACAGCTCCTCGTTCTGTCGGACAAAGAGCCATGATAATAATAGAGTAGTAATAATAGAGAGAGATATTAATCTTTAATAAAGTGCTAGTGGTTACTCACAGCACTAAAGTGCTCAGACAGAAAATCTGCAACGAATGCCAAGTCCTTTTGGGTCATCTGGGGACACATTCAGCATGATTAGTGCACGCAATACACAGTCAGATTTGCCAGAGGATACATTTCTGCACAGAGCAAGTCATCCTGAACTGGAATACGGTTTTCTACCGCACAAATCTCAACCAGAAGCAAGAGAATTTAATTTGATTTCAGAAAGACAGTCTGCCTTCACTACATTTATAACCTAATCTGCCTATGGAAAAAAAGGTCAGATTTGAAAAAGCTGTATACTTCACAGGAAAAAACAAAAAAAACATTCACACGCTAATATTTTTTGGATCACAATAAATTACAGTGTAAGTTTTAACAACATTAGCAACATTTATTTTCATCCAGAGTTATGTGTTTTTTTTCCTGAGATCTTTTACTGATGATGTGACAATCAAACCACTCCACAGTGGTATAAAGTCTTCAGGGTCGCGGGGAGCCAATCCATTACAGAGCACACACATATTTACAGTACACTTACACACTCATTCACAGATTATGGGCAATTTGGAAACACCAATTTAGACTGTGGGAGGAAACTGGAGTACCCAGAGGAAACCCACCAAGCATGTTCAGGGAGAACTCCATGACCTGGAGTTGCAAGGCGACAGCCCTAACCACTACACCACTGTGCGGCCTTCTGATCCAGCTCGTGTGTGTCAAAACAATTCCTCACACTCCCAGAACCACGCTCGTGCCATCAAGGAAGACAAACTCCATAGATGTGATACCCAGGTCATTCAGTACACTCAGCTCGTCAGCTGACTTGATGTTAATGCCGTTCTTACTGTATCATCGTATCCATGACTTTCTGCATTTATTCTCATGGAGCCGCTTCTGGGTTTCTCACCTTGTTTAGCTCTGCTGGGACGTGATCTTCTGACATGCGAAGCATTGCTTACCAAAAAACAAATCAACACACCATGATTACATCAGTGACACACATGTGGTCATGGTTTATTTTAAGCATTACAAGGAAATAAAAACTGAACGTTTCCAGCCTTACCGACATAGAGCCAACGGAAAAAGGCCTTAAAATTCTTCATACTTTTATCAATCACTCTGCAATGAAGACAAACACACAAACATATATTGAATACTCAGTGATGAACAGTTCATGGCACATTTACAAGCACATTTTTTATGCAAAGCATAACAGAAGAACATGTTGTGTCCACATGAGGTGCTATAACTTACTGTAAGAGCTCGCTAGCCTTTAGTGTAAAGGAGCCTACTGCTGTGATGGCATCTGGAAGAGACACACATCATTAGAGTGCTGCTTTAAAGGACCGAACACATTATTCCTTGTTTTCCACCGTATTTTCACTTCAAATGTGTTGCATTACTGTAAATACAGAATAATCTGATGTCCAGTTTACCCTCTATAGCTGCAGGGTCCAGACCAAGAGGCTGAAACTTTTGCTTCCACAAAGCCATGCCTTTTACTTCACTCAGGTGATACAGCAAAGCCTCTGAGCCACTGATGGGGAGAAGGCACATTTTAATGACCATAGAAAATACATTTCCATATGTATAGGGGCTTTTTGTTATGCTTTGCAAACCAGGTGGATGCACTACAACAAGAGATAATAATAGTAATGGTAATATCAGCAATACCCATATTGCTCCTTAACAGTGCCAGAGAAAATTATTTGCCTTATTGTCAGAATATCACAAGTTGTAAAGTTAATTGTTCAGTGCAGAGCTTCAGTGTCCAGTAAATTAATCCAGATCAACCATCTGCAATACTGGCCGTGCTTTCTGAATGGGAGGAGCAGAATTACTCTCTCTCCTGTCAATCATAACCATACTATCCAATCACTTTGGACTGTAAGGTTATATAGGCAGAAGAGTTCTAACAATGAGAGTGTCTACGCTGTCCTGAGACCATGTGCAGCACTTTGATAAGATGTTCTTGGCTTGGTTTTACGTTTGGGAGGAAGAACGCAAGAGACTCCACCCTGTATATCACATACCGCATATATCACATAAGCTACTGATGTGTTTCTCCTTGTACCTTTGTAAGTGACTGATAACCAGCTTCTGGATGCTTGAGTAGGATGACTCGATGGACTGGCCCAACATCTTCAAGCCCTTTCAATGGCAAAAACACACAAACATGTGTACAAACAAGCATATTAAGTGAGACCACTGAGCATTAATGACAGCTGATTCAATCTTTAGACTTTCCATGCATTTTGTAAAAACAACTAAAAAAAGAAAAGCTCCAGGCTTACTTTCACTGTCAGCTGATTCATGAGAAGAGCTTGCAATTCAGGGCTGGGGGAAGAACCAAAATAGACATCATTGGCTGTCACACAGTGTCCCCTGCTGGACAGAGAATACTAATACAGACTTTTAACACTAAATTATACGTTCAAGGTGCCATATGAACTAGTAGTATCAGTAGTGCTGGTCTTAAACAAACAATTTTTTGGTTACAAGCACTTTATGAACTTTACAAAAAACAAACAAACAAACAAAAAAAAAGCTTTTATGTAGTTCAAGTTTTTTTGGTTTAACCCTGGAGCTTTAATAAGTGTGACATCATTACAGTTCCTTGTATATCTACCTGGCATGTCCCCAAAGCAACAGCTCCAGAAACTCATCCTGAACCTGAGTACTTGTATTCTTCTCCTGTAAAACAGCAGCAGCAGAAGGAGCTTTCTCAAACATATCAGAAAGTTTATAACCATATAAACAGAAATAAATATTTATAATTCAGCAATAAAGACAGCGTTATTGGACCTGGACGAATTTGGTGAGACGGAGATCCATTTGCATGAGGATGTCCTCCCAGGCCTCACACATGCAGGTGAGAGACAGACGTAGGTACTTCAAGAGACGCATATCAGAAATGACAAAAAAAATTATTTTATTTTCATCATTTTGAGTTTATCATTACACTGATAGATAAAAACAGCTGCTGTTCCTAAACATATAAATATATGGGACGAAATAGAAACCTGTATCAGGGTGGAGATGTGTGTGAATTTGCGAGCCATCCTTGTTAACTCAGGGAGACACGAGGACAGCAGTCCTGTGTCCAACTGGATAGGAAAAACAGAACATCTTAAGACAAACTTAAGGCAAGCATCTGATCAATGTTTAACCACCCATTTAGACTGCATCCACCAGTGAGACTCAGTCAGATTAAATTCTGCAGAACATTCAAGAAACAAGTTACATCGATAAACAGTTGCACCAGCAATCACTGGCATCTCTCACTCGTGTTTTCCCTGCCTCACTTACTCCCTCCCCGACTTTGTTTCTCTCTCTCTCTACTTCCTTTACTTTCACCCTCCCTCACTCACTCACTCCGTCCCTTCCCCACTCTGTCTCTCACTGAAACTTCTGCCCCCAAATCAGCGAGTAACAAATTAAATAAAAAAATTAAAAATCTGGTGAATAAGAAAATTCTTAAATTCTTAAAAATAAGAAATCTCTTCTTCTGAAGTGTTTGAACAGACAGCACCTTGCGGGACTTGATCTAAATGGATTGTAATATTTTGCACACAGTTGTGTTCCAGCATAAGTGCATACTGTCACTAAGGTAAACAAACAAAATGAGGACATTCTGAATACTGAGAAACTCAGGAATTCATGTAAATGTCAATAATATCATATGTAAAAATTAGAAAAAGAATGCACACAACAAAAAACATGCATCAATGTATTTAAATTAAAGGTAGAAGTCTTCCCTCACATAAAACAAACAAACAAACAAATGAATAAATAAATAAATAAATGTTACAATTGGTATCTGTATGTGATAATAATTGAATATAATTAAATATATTACAAATCATTAATTTTAGCAAAATAAACATAATATAAATACTGTATATAAAAGCTGCAGGAGGCAATAAAGTACAATAAAAAAAAAAATCCAGTGATCTCAGACATTTGGATCGGCACTAATACTGCGAGTTTGAGATTGGCATGATGATGCTTTTGTCACAGGTTCAGACCTGGTCCCAGTGGTGTTCTCACCTGGATGTACTGGATCTCCGAGTTTCTGTCAGTGGATCTTATTTCTGTTATGACTGAGAGAGATCTGAGGTCGCTGGACAGACAGAGACTCCTGCATGTTCCAGTGATCTAAAACAGTCACCAGCAATCAGAATCATTAGTACTTTTAGCTTCAGTACTGTAGATTCATGCAGACTAAGTAATTGAGGTGATGAAGAGAATTAAACATAAAGTAGCAAACCCCTGACGCACCCCTTTCAGTGTAGCAATCTTATAAAGGCCATAGGCATAAAGTTCTACAAAACCAGACGGTCCTCCCACGACCAGGATGTTAAACCTGCGACACACAGAGTGGGATGGTCACGGGCCAAAATGAACAGTCAGGAGGTTAAAAATTAATAATATTAATAATAATAATAATAGGGAATAAAATCCCACTGCTGACCACTAACCTGACGTCCCCCAGGAGGTTAGTGACTTCATCAGATTTCTCTTCACTGCAAAGAAAAAAGAAAAAGAAAAACAAGGGCATGAGCTCATACAACACCAGTACAGCCGAATTCTTCAGTTTAGTGGGTCATAAAGGCAAGCTTTTAAAAATGTTTCTCACGGTAATAGATTATTTTTATATTTACATTTAGGCATTTGGCAGACGCTCTTATCTAGAGCGACTTAGAAAAAGTGCGTAGAAATTTCTGTCATTAAATAGATACTTACACTGGGTTACTGGGTATTTAAAAATCTATGAATGGTGGACGCTGATGTAATTCAAGCTTAATAATACACAAATTACACATGTAATTTTATGTAGAGAAACATATAATCAGTAACATGTTAAGAAACTTCTCATTACGAACCAACCTTGTGGTTTATCTTAGATGTATTAAAGCTGTCCAATCAGAGGCAAGCTGGCGAATCGATTCAATGAAATCTTTGTTTACTGTGATTGTCTAATAGCTCAAACAGCTAGATTTCTTACAGGTTTAACAAATAATAATAAAAGAAAAGTACTAAAATTATTTAATAAACATTAAAATACTATAATATAACTTCTGATGGTGACTGTTTAATTGTTAAGTCTGGTACAATATATATATTTTTTCTGAATAACTTTTGCTTCTGCTAATATCTCTACACTCCATTCCTGTAGGAGGCAGTGTTGCACCAACCACTCATAATCCTAAAAGAAGAAAAATTAGCCATACTCTTGCAAAATGCTAGGTATGGTTTATTTATAGAGAATTTGTCGATTTTAAACCATTTACTTTTGTAAATAGTTTTTTTTTTTGAAGGCTAAATAATTTAAAAGGTGTAGATTGATTCTGAATTGAAGACTGATCTTACTGACTCAGTTAACTGACCAACAAATGATCAATTAAATCACAACTTTAGTCTTAAACTCAAATTAAATAGTAGCTAATGAGAGAAAGAAGGCTTAAGGCTGGTGTAATATAAGTGCAAACATGAACTTGTTTTAAAGGTAACTCTAAATAAATTAAAATATGTGCATGGACTTTCACATAAAGTTTGAGGAAAATGAGTAAGTGAAGCAATCCTGGGTGATGACACACAAGACCCTGTCCACCAACGTGATTACTTTAAATAGAATTACCTAAATAGAACTACATCCTGATTTGTAATTTACTCCAGAAGCAATGTCAACTCACTCCATTCACTCACCTGAATATCTTTGATGATGAGCTGTAGCTGAAAACACAAAAACACAAAAGAACTTTTGTAATTAATTGTTCTTCTCTAAAACATCTCCTTAACACAAAACACAGACCCTAAAACTGACCTCTTGGGTAGGGTTGGTAGTTTGGGCAGGAACCGGTTAGACTCGTCCTCTGAATCGCCGGATGATGATGATGATGATGATGATGAAGAGCTTTAAAACAAGTGATATGAAGTGTTAAAACAAACTTTCAAAACTCTCAAACGCACTATTCTGAATCACAGTGAAGACGCACTTGCTGTCACTCTGCACTTCCATCCAGTGCATGCAGGACACGGGGCAGTCAACAGGAAACAGGTGGAGGATCTCCGCCTTCTCAGCGTCACACAGGACAACCTGCTTGGTGTCGCCCACACTGAACGCCAAGACTGTCAGGGAAATGTCATGAAGAAAATATTTGAATTTTCAATTTTACAAGGTCCGTTTGGGCCATTAAAGGAGTTTCGTTCTGCATTTTAGACGTGAAGCAGGCAGTCCGATCATGGCTCCGGTGCAGTGAGAATACTTCCTACCTTGATGGTATCCCCGGATGATGGTATCCCACCACTAGAAACATAGTGACTAGTGACAGAGCAATATGGGGTACTTTCATAAATGTTTTGTTGTACAGCACAATCAAAAGTCCCAGTTTGACTCGAATGCCCCTCGTTTAGCCATATCAGAGTTGTGTTGCAAAAAAAAATAATTGAAAATTGAAAATTGAAAATAAGAATTATAATACTCTTACTCTTGCCATCGGGTCTCCAGGCCAAGGATGTGATCTCTTTTCCTGTGTTTTCGTTCGGCGCTAAACTCCAAACACGCTGAAAATTTGCCAGCCGGTGCAGCAGCAGCTAAAAGTAAGGAGGAAAAGAGTTAAAAAAGTGAAAATCTAATTAATTACAGAGAGAAAGAATTTATTTAATTGCTTAATATTGCAGTGTGGGGAATACTGTGCTGAGAGAGCTGACATAGATGTAACAGAGATATTATAATAAACTATATCGCAATTACATTTTATGTGGATTATAGATACTGTAAAATTTAAACCGCTAATTTTATGGTCAAATTTTATTTAAACAGTAATGAAAATGTATATAAACAAACAATTATATTTACAAAATATTAAAAAATAAAAAATATATTGTAGATAATAAAGGTGTTTAAAATACTTTCTTTCTTTCTTTCTGTCTGTGCCATTACTTTTAGTATGTCCTGACCATTGCAGCCTGGGAACATTCCACAAGACCTGCAGTTTTGAAGTTACTCTGATCCAGTCCTTTAGCCATCACAATTTGGCCCTTGTCGAAATAATTCAAATCCTTACATTTTTACTTTTTTTTTGCTTCCAACACATCAACCTTAGGAAAAAAGGTTTATTTACTGCCTAATACATCCCAACTTACAGCCGCCATCATGACAGGATATTGAAAATGTAGCTACTGTAAGAAGGGCTGGATTGTGATGGCTAGACAACCGGGTCAGAGTAACTGCAGCTTTTGTAAGCTGTTGCCAAACTGCAGCGATCAGGAGAAACCAAAAGTGTCCCAAGAAAGGAAAACCAGTGAACTGGGAAAAGGGTGGCCAAGGCTCACTGATGCACATGAGGAGTGAAGGCTGGCCCGTGTAGTCCGGTCCAATAGAAGCGTTAGGCGTTAGTGTAGATCGAATTGAGGAAAAGATTAATGCTGACTGTGACAGACAGGTGTCAGGACACACACTTCATCACTGTTATGGTGGCAAAGGGGGGGGGGGGGGGGGGGGATTGATTAGGCAGGTGGTCCTGAACAGTGTAACAGGATATGATAAAAAGTCTAAGCTACTGATTTGTAGTAGAATAAGAAGTGTGTGTGTATGCGTGTACAGTGTGTGTGTGTACAGTGTGTGTACAGTGTGTGTATGCGTGTATGCGTGTGCAGTGTGTGTGTGTGTGTGTGCAGTGTGTGTATGTGTGTGCAGTGTGTGTATGTGTGTAGAGTGTGTGTATGTGTGTAGAGTGTGTGTGTGTGTGTGTGTGTGTGTGTACAGTGTGTGTGTGTACAGTGTGTGTGTGTGTACAGTGTGTGTATATATATATATAGAGAGAGAGTGTGTGTACAGTGTGTGTGTATATAGTGTGTGTGTGTGTGTAGTGTATAGTGTATAGTGTGCCGCTGACCTCCCCGGCAGTGTTGGCCAGCGCTATCAGGTCCCTCCTCGGAGACCAGGCCATGTAGAGCACCGGGTTGGGGAGCTGCTTCTCTCCCACTTGCCGAAACGCTCGCATCCTGAACACTGTGGACGGAACCAGAACCGCTCTTTAGGAGTAAACCTCTATCTGACTACAGTATCTGTCGCTCTTTGCTAGAAGGATCCGCCGTGTTTATTAAAGTAACACCCAACACACCAACACGAAAGATTAAGTGTAAAACTAAATGATATAAAACACTTCAGTATTGCTGTTATTGAACGCAGCTCGGCTCTAAACCGTTAAACTTCCGCGAAACAGAGTCACAGTCAGCGCGGACCAATCAGAACGCAGCTTCATCTCGTTAGCTACGGACACTGACGAGGGACAAAAAACAAACAAACAAAAAAACTCCATGGTACATGCCAAGTCTGGGGTTTAGATCATAAATATGTTTTAGCTAACAAGAGAAGAGAATAAATGTAATTTAATTTCATGTAATTTTGTTAATTAAATATTATTCTGTCAAATCCATTATTTTCTTATGTTAAGGAAAACAGTTGCTCTTCCTGTATCTCCTCCTGAAATAACTGCATTTGATTTGGACTTGCAATTATACCAAAAATAATTCAGCAGAAATTCTTGTTTGTATTCAGATTATGTTTCCTCATTTTTTTTTCTCTTTTAAAGAAATTCTATTGGAACATTCTTTTTTTTTTTTTTTTTTTTTTACTACAGAAAGCAGGATGATAAGTATTTTATAATAAATGTTGTCTTGATAATCTTTTTATTCATAGATGTTAATTATATATATTTTTATTATGATTAAACCATTATGTGCCATTTTTACTTGCACATAATTCTCAGTAAGCTCTGGTACATGTGCAGCTAGTTTAGACAACATGCGGACTAAAGGTTCAGATTAGTGCATTATTTTTTACGGCCCTAACACATATACTGTACACTATTATTGTGTAAATAACAGATAATGCAGTGTAAGTCTGTGCGCAGGGGTGATGTGAATGTGTGTGATCAGTTCTGCTGGACCCAATTACACCACGCCTGGCACGCGACATCATTAAACTGTTATTGGAGGCAGGGCCAGCATGAACACACCCACTCTGAGTGGAGCCACGCCCATAAATGATTTCAAATCTGTTCGAATATTACATTTGTGTGAATTTTGTAAAATAAACTTTAAAAGGTATCCTAGCAAGTGAAATATTTTTAAATCTTTTTTAATTTCAGAACTAATAATAAACAATAAGGTAATATCTAAAATTTCTAGTTTTTAGGAATTTATTTATTGAAAGAAGTAGAATTATCTGCCAATGCATCCAGAAATTGTAGCTTGCAATTTTAGTAACATTTGACTAGAAATAATCTTAATATCCCCTGAATTTTCAGTTTAATAAAAAATTTTTTGTATAGCGCTTTTAAGAAATATCATTGTTGCTAAGCAGCTTTAGACAATCAACATAAATTATGGAAGTTTATATGAATCAAAATGATTAGATAGTCCCTGATGATCAAACCGAGGGTGACAGTGGCAAAAAAAAAAAAAAAAAATCCTGCCTGAGATGGTAATAGAGAGGAACCTTGAGAGGAAGCAGACTCAACAGGGAACCCATCCTCATCTGCGTAATAATGAATAAAAGGGATTGATCTGCACTCATACTGTGTATAATATTTTTATATAAATATTTTTTACTATGCTAGTGCCCTTCAGGTACTGTAGCTTTTTTAAAACAACCTAAACTTAGAAATACAGTATAACAATCTATATGAATAAAATAATTGTCTGTACATTGGTCAGAACACACTCTTTCAATAATATCTTTATGTTTCATACATTGGAGGACCCGAAACCAGTCTCAGAGAAATTTCTGTCTGTATGTGCATCTGTCTTTCTGTCTGTCCAGCCAGATTACGTGACAGCATCTACCAGTTGTTTTTACTCATTCAGCGCTTTTGCCTCAAGGGGGTTGTGGATATACGCATCACTCAACAGAGCCACCCAACGCGGTAGTTTACTGTGTATGCACAGAGTATGTGGAAGGAAGGCAAACGAATGACCGTCATGCATCTACAAGCTGTTACAATCCTCAAGACACAGGCACGACAGCATGACTTATCATGGCTTACTCTGAAAAATGGGACATACTCTATGAAAACTACGTCTTGCACCATAAGTGAAATCAAAATGTTAATAGAAGTAAAGTTATGTGCAAGTTTGTGCAAGTTTTATAAGCGACCTTTCATACATCAAACTGTGGGCGCGTCTTAAATCGACTGCTGGACAGCATTGAAAGAAACTTTTGCAGTACTTCAATATCTGTCTGAAGTTTAACTGGC
The DNA here is from genome assembly GCF_024256425.1 of Clarias gariepinus. Classification (NCBI taxonomy): domain Eukaryota; kingdom Metazoa; phylum Chordata; class Actinopteri; order Siluriformes; family Clariidae; genus Clarias; species Clarias gariepinus. The sequence continues at coordinate 1,844,474 of NC_071126.1, read as the reverse complement.
ACCATAACTGAAATCAAAATTTTGAATAAAAGTGATGTTATGATCAGTTACGTGGTCATAATTTAATTATTATTTACTTTAAGATAAGCTACTACTGTAGTAAGCTAGTTACTCAATGTAAACAAACACCAGCACCTATAGATATTATTTGAATCTAAACTGAACATTTTTACTCGGATTAGTTAATAATTTTACCGCTGAAATAACAATGCTAAAGTGGCATGAGTGAATTCTAACATGCTGGAGTCGTTCCAAGACAAAACTTATTCTTTATCTTTATTCTATTCTTAAAAACTTTTATTCTTTAACATTACAAAATTTGATTGCTTTGTAAGTTAGGCAAAGAGTTCTGCTGTACAGAAAGACAGACAGTCATGTACGTGGGCTTCACCCTGAAATAATGATATCACTGTACAGTGCATTAAAGCTGATCAGCTTATTTTTAGCTTTAACCTTTAAACTATTTCTACTCCCTAACCGCCAGCGACAGGTAGTAACACTAGTATAATATATTGTTGTGGTCGTTTTTTAAATTTCACTAAATTGCTCTGGGGATGAATTTATTTAATTTCCACTTCCTTTCCATGAGAGTTTCGGAGCATAATCTGTGCCTTTAAACATTAATAATGCTCACAATTTAAGATTAATCAGATACGGCACACTTTAGTTTGGAGGCATAGCACAATTATCACACCTTATTAAGCTGTTTTAGTACATAATTACTTGGTTTAAATACAATACATAGTTATGGCCATGTATACAGGATTTATCAAGCAGGACCTAATCAACCTAAACATCCAATCACTGGAGATCTAACATTGTTTTAAAGATGTATACATAGGACTTCTACAGTATGAATATTAAAATATAAACGCTTGTACTTATGATTTAGGAATACCCAGGCTGCTAAATGAGGGCTGTTAAAGCGTTAGTGCTTGGGACATGACACAAACGACACACAGCACCGGTCTGTGATCACGGTCACACTCTGATAAACCTCTCATGATAGACATTCCTCTGTGTACAGTCAGGATGGCTCAACTGCAATCAGTGAATTGTTGGGAAACGGGAATAGCTCCGAGCTGTCAGACATTCAGCAGCGAATATGATAAGGGCCCTTAAATAGAGCCTCGCTGCCTCTCTCGGACTCACACAGAGTCACCGTGGTCACTTTCAAGCACCTCTGCAGCTAGTCAGCCATCATTAAACAGCAGACTGGCTCCCGTTTCTCTTTCTAAGTTTAAAAACTGGCCTCATGTCAGACAGCGCAAAGTTAAATCAGATGAAGAAGCTGGCCAGACTACACGGAAATGCCAAATGGGACACGCAAATATGGTAGTGAGATTAAATATGTTTTGTGTTTGTGCCTCACTAAAAGCAGTGTGTTGTGTCAGGCCTGTATGAGCCATGCGATGCTATATTCAGCATGTGCTTTATGTAACTGGCCCACATGGACGTCTGATTTAACTCTCACTATGTTTATTTTATTATTATTATTATTATTATTATTATTATTCATGTCTCTTTATTTTATAGCAAGGCTATATAATGATATTTATAAAAATAGACACACACTCATGGTCTTGACAGGTGTGAGCGCAAATAGCAATTTGGTTATTTACAAAGACGTTTCTTAAAATTTAGGTTCTAGTTTAAGAAAGATTTTAGACTAGATCATCAGGGTCAGTCATGTCTGTCTAAACTTTCACGAAATAACATAAAAGCTGAGAACAAATATAATGGACTGGACTTTATATAGGATTTCTGCTTGATTACATGTACATCATTTTAAAAGACATTGGATAATTTTCTATGTTATATTACTCCCAGGTGAGTTCCTAAACGTCCAATAAATTCTTACTGTATTGACGTCTTCTGTAAATGTCAATCAGTTTTACGCGTTTATTTAACAGAAATGTAATCAAGTCCCGGTTTGACTTGAACGTCCCTTATTTGTAAACATCCCTCAATGACTTATTGCTCTGTGAAGACCCCTAAAGATGACTTTAGTTTGAGAAGATGTCTAAGGTGTTAAGATTTTTCAGGTCTTAAATGTAGACATCCTGGGGACATTCTGGAGTCTTAAAGTGCCCACTGTTTAACCATATGGCATAGTAATTTATATTGGCATTGATAAACGCAATGTTATGCTGCATTTTAATAAAAATGTAGACTTTAAAATCATCGTAAACCCCTTGACAGCGTCAATATGGTTCGACAATTTGGACCATTGTTGGTACTAGAGAGTGAACTCCTAGAAACATACTGTGGGTTTTGTTTACATTATGCTTACATGATGCATGATCTTTAATCTTTGATCCTGATTCAGTTTTGCATTCTGCAGCATATTATTCAGTATCTACTATAAATGATATACCATCTATTTATCCATTATTGCTAAGTGATGGTTGGCTGCAGTGATCTCTATGACCTATGACTTCAAGTCAGTGGTCATGGTAGTGTTGGTGTTACATTACTCAAACAACCTAATCATACAATGTGGATAGTCATGTATGTCTTTGGGCTGTGGGAGGAAACCAGAGTACCTGGAGGAAATCCACAAATCACAGAGCAGTGAGTCGAGATTCACACTCCCCATCCCGGAGGTGCGAGGTGACATTGCTGAACACTACTGTATACCACCAATTATACAACAACTACAGATGGAAGAAACAGAAAAGTTATTTTTAAGGTGTGTGAACATGAGTTTAAGACTGAAAAACGCTGTACTGTCGGGAGAGCATGTCTGTGATGTTAGAGGTAAGGAGCCGCCTCTCTATCAATTTTTTCCTTCCCCTCTCTCTAGCTGTGAAACCTGAGCCAGTGGGCCAAATATAGCGGCGCCGGGTGAGCCGTCAGGGCTCAGGACAGGTGGGACAGCAGGCCACCCTCAGCCACTGCACAGCACTGATCAGCTCGCTGTACAACTCCTGCTTGTCTACACCAAACAGGAGAGACAGGGAGAGAAAAGACAAAGACAAGATATACACTAGTGCGGAAAAATCTTGTGCTTTACCTGACTGACCGTCATTAACTTCAGAAAAACTGGACTTAGACATAGTGGGACAGAAGTTCGAGGAAAAATATTTGAAGGTAAAAAGAAGAATATTATCAGCTCTTATACCAAATACTAACAACATTCATTTTTATCCCTGAATTTGATGTGTTGCAGTCTCTAATTCTACTAAACACCTGGAAGTCCTTTACGTGATTAGCAGACATTTTTATTTGTTTGGCTGCATGTTTAAGAAATGAATTATGAATTATGTGTGCTTTAAGCTAGAACTATTTAAACATTCACACACTGCTTTTATATCCATTGTGCCATAAATGAATGAAAGAATGACACCAGGCAAATTTGGCTTTACTTCATGCTGTTGATCTGTTTGCATTCCACTATGAATTATTAAGTATTTCCACAGAGATGTTTACATTTCCATTTAAATAATAGGCTTAAAAATTGAGGGCGTGTGTTTGTTGTTTTATCTGTAGAAGTGTAAGAGTTTAAAGCTGTGAAACGTACCCCTCTGGGATTAAAAATAACAGCTGGCCTCCAGGTCGCCGTGACAGAGAGAGAATGTCACACCATCACATTCGCTCCCAACACACACACACACACACATATACAAACACACACCAATACACTCACAATTGACTCCAGGGCTTGTATTCAGAAAATCCTCTGTACTTACTATTAAAGTAAAGCTATAGTGTTGGTGTGATTAATATACTGTAGAACACTTGTCTCCTGACAGAAATCCTGATCTATGTATCTTAGACAAGCACTAACTGGGACGTCTTATTTGTGTATCACATACAGATATGCACAGTTGTGTATTCATAGGCATTCTGTGACACTTGATATGTTTAGGGCAGAGACTGTTTTTTTTTTTTTTCAGACTGTAAGCTAATTGTTTACCGTGAAATGTATTATTTTTAAATACAAGGGTGTTCAAGTCAAACCGGGACTTGTGATTATATTCCTGGTGAATAAAGATGTAAAAGTGATTGATATTTACAGCCAACTTTAACCGCAGTACAGTGTTAAGACTCTTAGTCGCAGTAAAACATTTGAACTGCTCAAACGTTTTAAGGTGGCTCGGAGTCCACGGCAGGCGCTCCTGTGAACATTCAGCAAGTGGAATGCCTGGTCTTTAAAAATCGACAGATCACTCATTTCCAACTTGCGAAAGAGATGCTACAATATTATATACTGTATAATGTAAAGCCATAAGTAATAATAATAATAATAATAATAATAATCATAATAAATAAATAAATAACATTTTTAGCTGTGTATAACGTCTGATCACAAATGGTGTTTAGATACCTTGGATAGGAAAATATTGTTCTAACCAATGCTGCATTTATTATTTGTTTATTTATAATAATTATTATTAATGTTATTTTAAGGGACCAGACCTAATGAGAATGAATAAATCATGTCATGTGATAACAGTAATAGAGGTTGATCAGGTGTAGTGTTTTATGAGAGTTAATCTATTTAGTTAATACCCGTCAGCTGTGCCCGAGGAATGTCTGAGTCACTGTATAACAACTGCCCTGTCGAACCAGTGTGTTTACTCTTAGAGCAGGATCTCGGGCTGAGTCTGATACAGTTTCTGTTGGAGACATCAACATCATATGATACAGAAATATTAAACTGTATACTTTCTAATTAAAAGTTTATACATTTACACTGATTTGTGTGTGTGTGTGTGTGTGTGTGTGTGTGTGTGTGTGTGTGCACTTCATTCTACTGCAGGATGCAGGATGGGAGCTGGAATGACACACTCCCCCGTGCAGTGCTTCTAAAGGAAGCGTGTCCTCCAGGGGGTGTGTCTCAGGATGGGGACAGGGACGTGTTCTTGGAGGCATCTTCAGATGGAAAAGTGTACCTGGCAGAGTTTGAAGGGGGGGACGGGGACTTTTTGGAACTCTCTGCCTTCCTAAGTCAGGATGAGATTAACCGCAGTCTGGACCTGGCTCGAGAAGCCATGAGTGACGCAGGTGATCCCTGTGATTTCTCTGATGTGCCCGTTCCTGCATCTTTACCCAAAGAATTTGAGCCAGCACTCCACTCCCCACCCTCTTCCCTGAACTCCACCCCTCAGCATTTAACTGCAACAGAGAATCCACCTCTTCATTTGCAAACCAAAGGCAGCACGCTACACAATTCTGTTGCAATGGCTTCATCAAATCCAGCTGAAGCTACATCTGTCAAGGTTACATCCAGTCAGAGCGTTCAGCTCAACAAACCCGAACCCCCACCCCACCCCAAGCCTAGTGTGCCCATGTACAAGCAGGAGCGTCCCCGGTTGGTCCATGGAGGTCTGGAGGTCAATGAGCGAGCGGCTTCTACCACTGAGTTCTGCAGCCGGGCTGCCACCTTCATTGAGGAGCTTTCCTCTATTTTTAAAGGGTCGAGCCGTTTTGATCACCAGGAAGATGATGACTCCTCCTCACCCGACAGTGGCTACCGGTCTCCAAAGAGCCACAAACTGGCAATGCAGCAAGCTCAGTCCTCTTCATCATCTGCATCTTTTTCTCCAGAAGTGCCCCAATCAGCTGGTCTTGAAGGCAAACCTGAGATAGAGTCGGAAATAGACGGGAACGAGCACCAGGTTGGTGAGATCAGCACGGATGGATCAATGGCACCTCCTCGATTCACTCAGAAGCTTAAGAGCCAAGAGGTAGCGGAGGGAAGTCCCATCACTCTAGAATGCAGGGTGACGGGAAACCCCCAGCCTTTGGTCAGGTAAGTACAGATGTGTTATGTTGTTGCTTGATGGTTGAAAGAAACCATTCCCAAAAGTTCGCAATAAGCAAAAAAATAAAAGTGATAACCATTTGAGCCATGTACAGTAGCTAATGAAAAATCCTGCAGGTTTAACTAGTAAACGTGAAATCCATTAAACACTGCCTACTATTCATCAGCATACCCGGTATGTTGTTGACCGACAATGAGATTACCTCTTGGCTAGGCGGTGTGCCATGAAACAGCTATGGCTCAGGGGTCGAACAGCAGGAACAACTATTTCTCCTGGCAGTACTGGAAGGTGCTATCGCAAGCATCTATTTTTAGAGTGAAGGTTGCAAGGCAGTTAAGCTCCCTGTTGGTCCTGTTCCAGAGCGGTTCCCCTTCAAGAAAGTGTAAAGAACTAAAGTATTTGAAAATGGACCACTCATAATCATGATGCTTTTAAGAATTTAAGTAATAGTTTGGAAAGCACTTCTTAATCACGCAGGCGATGTTAAACAGAGCATGCATTGAATGAAACATTACGTTGTCCTGCATAAAGCGGTTTGCAGTTTTAGAAAGGTTGGACGTATTTCAAAACAGCTTGGAGATCCCGATGGAAATGTCATTGCATACTGTCTTTTTGTTTCGTGCAAAGCAGGTTAAAAATATAGCTAACTTTATTTAGTTGAAAGTCAAATCTAAGAATACTCCGGGTCAATGACTTGTGATTTTTTGCTCTTGATTCAATCTTGAGCTCAAGGGAAATTTCTGAGCATGTTCCTCCCATGTGCATTTGGGTTTCCTCCAGGGTCTTCAATTTCTTTCTATTCTTGGTTGGATCAATTTAGATTAATTGCCCCAGGTGTGAATAAGTGCGTAAACATGGCTGAATGTGTGTGCACAATGACCTGCAATGGACACTTTAATCCCAGTGTTATGAGGGTGAATTTAATGCATTTAGGTGTGACTATAAAGAAAAACAATAAAACAAACAGACATTTACAATAAAAATCTAAATTTTTTTAATTTGATTTTTAAAAAAAATAGTAAATCATACTGATTGGTGGGTAATAAGCATAATTTTAAAGATAATAAACACAAGTATTGTGCAAGAATATCTTCTAGCTAAATAGTTGTCTAATAAAATTGTCATGTGACTAAATCAGTTGTTTTGCTTTGCTTATTAAATGATTGGGAGGAAACCTTAGTATGCTGTTACGTGGCTAAGACTTATTGTGTAAGAAAATATGGGCAAATGTCATTTTAAAGATCAAAGCAAAGATAACATCTAAATGTAAATCTGGTGATCTACCGAGGTTCTGAACATGCCAGCTTACAAATCTAATGGCATGGGCTCAGCTTGCCATTGGCATTGGCACATAGGCACCTTGGCACACCCAGGGTCATGGCATGATAAATTACATTATTGTGGCATTTTCTTTATTTAGACCTCTAATTATTTAGACAAAGAAGTTTCATGTTTGATGCACTTCGGTGGCTTAAATATTTTAAGAAATGTTCACTTTCTGATATTTCACTGATAACAAATAACTGTGTCGCCTTCCTACAAAGCATAGATGACACATATCTGTCGTTCGTCAATGTCACACTTTTCTTCTATTCGCAGCTCCTCTTAAATCATTAATGAGAATTTGACCAAACACTCACTGAACCTTTACTAAGAAGGATAGATGTATATTTAGCTTTGTCATTTTCTTGTGATGTGTACCAGACATTGATATAGTGTTTTCTGTTATGTATGATTGACACTTTGATGTTATAACTAGTAAGAAACTTCACTCACTCATTGTCTATACCGCTTTATCCTGTTACAGGGTGGCGGGAGGCCTGGAGCCCATCCCAGTAAACTTATGGCACGAGGCGGGGTAGTGCTAACCACCGTGCCGCCCCAAACTATAACTTTCAACTTTTTGTTTGTAAATTTCCATTCATATCCTGCAGGGGGAAGCAGAGTGCAATGGACAATATTTCACTTGTGTAAATGATTTTTAAATGTATTTTTTAATTCACTTCCATTGCTTTAGCATTACCTACTGTCTTTACACATTACTGTCTTTAAATGTTCTTCCAACTATTCGACCAACCCTTCATATAAACTTTATTAGGAAGTATAAATGTGCATGAGCTATTTAATTTCAATCTAAATAAATGGGATTTTATCTATAATAATAATAATAATAATAATAATAATAATAATAATAATAAAAAAAATAATAATAAAATTTAGGGAGGATGTTAAATCTGCTCTTTGCATTTTTTCCTAAACCGTTCATTGGAATTTCACCAAATTTGCACAGTACCTTTCTTCAGAAAGAATAGAGGTGCATTAGTCTATTTAAGTGGTCTAAATGCATCATTCCCTAAATCGGTCTAACTCGAGTTTTTTCTTTACACATATTCACGGTGACAATTTAGTAAAGCCAGGCCAACTACAGAGACAGAATCCAGATGAAACCCATTCCAACCCAAGGAGAACCTGCGCCAAGGTTCCACACAGATCAGTGTTCAGTAGCCCATTATTATTATAACCGTGTCTGCAAAATGAGATCTACGATGGCACGCTGGTAAAGAGTGACATACAGTGGAATACAGTGTCTTGCAGTGTTTTCCAACTGCACTCCTATGAACCACATGCCTGTCTCTTTTCCCTCTATACAGTACATCTTCATCTGCAGCAGGAAGGGGGACTTGTGACTTGGGATTATTCATCTTTTAATTAGTAGAAGATACTGTATATCTAAGATTGTACCATACTGTCCAGATAATTCTGAGTGATAGTGACAAATCGTTGGTGACGTGAGAGTTGCAAATTAGCGGTGAAGACCAACTGTCTCTCTATCTCTCTGTCTCTGTAACTGAGTGTCAGTATAAATAGGTTCCCCCTAACCATGTCAGCCATGTCATGACTTGACACATTCCACTGCGCTCTGTCCTCTCCACCTCTCCACACCTTCTTGGGTAATATGTAAGGAGAGGAGCTGAAAGTAAGATGTTCATATGTAAACTGTCCAGAACAGATAAAGATTGTGAAAATATGCACAGAGACATGCATTTACAGTAAGCATGAAGGCTTGCCCTCTTGCTCCCTTTCTATATTCCCTTTAGGTAATTTGACTTTTTTATTCCGGAAAATATTGTAGCACTAGTTAAGATTAATTTCATTTAAAGGAAGCTAATAGACAATGGAGTGGTATTTAGAGTCTTCTTTTTACTCTCAGATTTACTCTCTCATTTTGCACATGCCAATTCAACTGATACACTACACATGTTGTTAAACTTTACATTTTTCGTGACTTGAAAGATACGAAAGTTGTTGTTGCTTTTGCTGGCTCTTGATGTGCTGTTGGGGTTTTCCAACCATTCATCCATATAAAGCAGGACATCTATATGTATAATATGTGAAGATGCATTGTTCAGATCCATGGTTAGGTCATGGCTGGGTGTTCTTCTGGAACGGAAGGATATATTTCGGCTTCTTAAACATAGAACACTGAAACATAAATACAGTTGATTCTGACGGATCCTGAACCATGAATGTTGCATGTTTTTTTTTTTTTTAAATAGGTATTGCCTCTTCACATGACACATTAACAGCATAATCCCAGCTACTACAGTGCTGTGAAAAAGTATTGGCTCCTTTGTGATTATTTTATTTTTAGAAACCCTTACTTTGGTGATACATGTCACTTTGTTCGCGGATATCTTTTGATCGTATGCTTTTTCAGATCTTTTACCATGTTTTTATTTAGATAGGTTCTCTTTAAGTGACTTCTTGATTCAGCAGGTCTGGCAATAATCAGGCCTGGTTAAGGGAAGCGAAATTTAACTAAGCTTTCCAAAAATCACAGTTTATTCATGATTTTTCTTGAGTTTTTTTTTTTTTATAATTGAAATCATCATTTAAAAACTGCATTTACATGTATTTTCTAGGGTTATCTTTGTGTAATATTAAAATTTGTTTGGTGATTTAAATCATTTATGTGTGACAAATATGCCAAAAAAAAACATTTGGGAAGGGGGCAAATAATTTTTCATGGCAAATATGATGCAGACATGTCTCTTTACTTTATATGGGTCATGAGGTGTGAACGTGTTGGGTTTGGGATGTGGGGTCCACTAATGTGTACACTGTGCTGTATCCTATGGAACTTCAACTCTGTGGTTTCTGAAACCCAGCTTCTCTTAAAGGAGGGGTCAGTTATGTTTCATTTGTGATTTGCTCTGTCTTTTTTGAGCACAGTTCATTTTCAGTCTTAATTTGTCACCTATACATTCTTTTCCCCACATATCCTACCTTAAAAAAGTCATTCCAGAGTAGAACTGTCAGCTATGATACTGTGGCACAGGATTAAAGGCTTTATAGCACAGAGCAGTAACACACTGCGCTACCACTGCCCCTACATGCAGCTGATTACATTGCTATTGCCATTAGGATCAATTTACAGTTATTTGGTCCAATTATTCTATACTGAACAGTTTAATCGGTTTTTAATCGGAAACGTTTAATCGGTAGTGTAATTCTTGGACTATGAAAGAATCTTTGATATGTCAAAGATTATTGAGCGCACTGTTACTATCCTCTAGATGGCACAAATGTACTACAGTTGTCTTCTGAAATAAAAGATGGAGCTCAACGTGTTCCCCAGTGGAGATGCCAGAAGGAAAGCTACTGAGGTGCTGAGTAAACCCAGGAATAGGGCTTTTGCTTAGGTTTAACACATAGACCGAAGCACTTTCCTAGTAATGGATATAATTCTTTTATCATCTGACCATTTCTGACATTGCTATAGTGTTATCTATTATGTGTGATTGCCACTATGATGTTATAACTAGTAAGAAAATCCACAAGTAATTTTCTTATTTTGTAAGTAATTTTTATTTCCTGGACAAAAAGGACATTAATGGGATTTTGACCAAACTTGCACAGTACCTTTTTCAGAAAGCATAAATACGTACCACTCACTCACTCTCTCATCGTCTATTCAGCATTATCCTGTATACAGGGGTGGGGGGTCAGGGGGTCTGAAGCCTGTCCCAGGAGATTTAGGGCACAAGTCTATATACACACCCTGTATATATAATATGGGGTGCCAATTTATCACAAAACACACACACACACACACACACACACACACACACACACACACACACACACACATTTACATTTAGGCATTTGGCAGACGCTCTTATCCAGAGTGACTTACATATATATATATATATATATATATATATATATATATATATATTTTTTTTTTTTTTTTATTTTTATTTTTTTTTTTTTTATCTCATTATACATCTGAGCAGTTGAGGGTTAAGGGCCTTGCTCAAGGGCCCAACAGTGGCAACTTGGTGGTTGTGGGGTTTGAACCTGGGATCTCCCCAGAGAAAACACACCAATCATAGGGAGAACATGCAAACTCTATGCACACATGTTATTTTATAATGTTATTTTAAATGTGAAATATTAAATAAATTGATATGTATTAGTAGCTTATGAGTTGTGGATTTGTTCTTTTAGAAAAAAAACTGCATGAAGTGCAAATATCGGATCATTTCCGCATAAAATCCACACGCTAATATGGTTAATATCAGATTACATCTAAAAGTACTTGAAGTTCTACTTTAGGGTTTTGGTTTTTGCACAGCAGAGAACTCATTGTTTCAGGACCATTGCTTTAATTTTTAAAAAGGGTCCTGTTTTTATTTAATTTTACGCATTCTGCTGGTTTGTGTCATTACAAAATCTGTGATTCTGGTTTAGATATCCTGCATCTGAACATGGTGTACTGTTCTAACACTCGGTGTGCTAGTGTGATGAGAATCCATCGTCTCGGGGTTGAGTTTATTTCAAGGAAACATGCATAAATAAAGATAAAGATAAACACAGCAAGGCTTCTGTTCTGTATTATACACGGTGTCTTAGATAAGGCTTGCAAACATTCTTTCCTTTCTCTCTCTCTCACTCCTGATCATCCTGGATTTCTCTTGAATCACAGGCTCCCAGGGTGGGAGAGCACTTTAAATAAGGAAGTGAAAGAAGACAGAAGACACGACAGGCCTTTAATTGTCACTTTGTCCATGAGAAGTGCTGAGAATAACATACTGACTAGGAGGTCGTATCTAATTAAAGGCTTATGGTCTACACTAAAAAATATTTTTAAAAGGAAATCCCAGTAAAGGGTGCACTTATTGTCAAATATTTAGCCATATCTAAATCAAAAAAGAAGTGACTCTTATATATGATAAGTTCCTTATATTAATAAAAATAGTGGGTGTCAATAATTTGAGTTCAAAATTGCCAACATTGCTATGGTTTTCGGTAGACGTCTTGTCTACCAAACTAAACTAACCACTAATTTTATCACTCCCTGGTCTAAAATATCATATAATTTGTGACGTACACCCTGGTGGAAGAGGCTGCTGTTTTGTTTGTGTGAGTATGTAGTGCACATTCCTATATCATATATATATATACAGTGCAGTGGGTACGGAAAGTTTATACATATATATATAAATGTGCACTCCTTCACTCTTTGATATAAATAAGGTCATTATTCATTCACAAATGCTCTGATGTAATTAATAATAGATAACAATATCAAGGAGAGAAAAATAAACACTAAATATCTGAAAGGTGTAACGTCTACAGCATACCAGGCAAGCCTCAACCCTGGAGGTAAGGTTAAAGGACTTGCACTTAGACTATCATTTACCCCGGCTGTAAGTAATACCCGGGTGACATTTTTGACGTATATGAAGCTTACCTGTTCTTTGAAATGAAACACTATTAGTTCGTTCTTTTGTGGGAACATTATGATGGATGACCTCTTTCCAAGCCCAGTTATTTGCAGGTGTGAAAAGATTGTGTTATGTTCGCTATAAGCTCGATGTGGGGCCGAGGAAGGGCTTAGGTCCTGGAGTTATGGGTTTATGGAGATGTCACTATAGACTAATGCCAGTACAGTATGCACGGTGGTGTTCTGGGAAATGGATTGTGTGTGTTAACCCAATGAGAATGTACAAGAAAGGACAACACATGTTGCTAAGATCCTTTAATGTCTGCAACTCCATTCTTCAAATGTTCTCCGAATCCATTGTGGCTAGTGTCATTCTTTATGCTGTGGTTTGTTGGGGCTGCAATACGAAAGTCTGACAGAATGAGAGTAGACAGGATTATTAAAAGGGCCGGATCTGTGCTAAGCATGGAGCTTGTCTCTGTTGAGATTGTGGCAAAGAGACGAATTCTGTCCAGAATTCTCACCCGCTATTCAGCGTGCTCTCCGACCAAAGGAACAAATTCAGCCAGAGACTAATTACTACTACAGTAAGTGTTCTACAGAGCGCCACAGGACATCCTCTCCACCAACTGGCGTAAAGTTACACATCTCTGTAATGTTTACACTGGGTGGGTAGTGACTGTCTGTAATTATATAATATTTATTAATAATACATTACTTGTTCCCCCGGTCAATTCCCAGTACTATTGGGCCTTACCACTCTTCAAGTGCAATATCGTTAACTGGATTATTTGTGCAATGCTCTTTCTCTTCTCATTTCTTCCCCTAAGTGCCATATCATGTCATAACCCAAGTGCTATTAGTGCCATACGGGATTTACTGTTTACTAGGTAAATACCAGGTTTATTTATGTACCCCCCCCCTTTTATGTCCGCTTTTTAAAGTTATTTTAATACCCCTTGTTTCATTTATTACTTTTTAATTACTCGTTTGAAACAGCAACTGTAACTAAGACAAAGCAATTTCCCTCTCCGATTAATAAAGCTCTTTGATTCTTGAATCGTTTAAACAGACAGAGTGCTCTCCCCTGCTGTCCTTTATCCCAGCCAGCCCTCTGCGTGTTTATGTATTCAGAAATATTGTATACAGAAATATTTGTTTGTCTGTGACTGTCTGCTGTAAACATGTGTGTGTAGTGTATACTGTATACTGGTGTACGTGTGTGTCCATGGAGTCTCTCCTCTGTATTCCACATCTGTTTCTTGGCCTAATGTTCCCTCAGTCTCTACATTGAAATTAAAGTAGAATCATTCTTGTGGGAACATAATCATAAAGCAATAAATCCATAAACCTCCTTTACTCAGTTGGCATTTGATCCCGACAACTGTGCCACCCACATACACACTGATAATTGGCATTAAACCTCAGTTGCTGCTTATAAAGCAATTGGACGTGAATGCAGAGAGAATAATTGATTAAAAGGTCTCGACGTCGACATGGAATAAGAGTTCAATTTCATATTGAGTGCAACAAGGTTTATGACATGAGGGCAGTGCAGAGACCCTAGAAATACTCATCCTCATAACTGAACACATGTGTCAGGATATTTTTTGTTTGTTTTGGCTGCTCCCAATTTTAGTGGAGTTTTTATGGGTACATGTGTGTGGGAGGGGCATTGGGGTGACAACCATAAATCACCCAGTCTGGTACGCTTCCTGACACACCCTCTTCAGTTTATCAGGGCTGGGGACTGACACTGGGAGTGCACTGGAAGAGTTACTGGAACTACAATTCCAAATCCAAAAAAGTTGGTACTATATAGAAATGGAAATTGCCAATGAAACCAAAATGAAATCGTCCATAAAGTCTCTTAATCTTGTACTACAACAACACATTATTTGATGATTATCACATGTTGCCACGCTCCATTTTACCCAGCCACTGCATGCAGTCCCAGTCCCAAACACATAAAATTCAGGAAGGGCATCCGGCATAAAAACCTGTGCCAAGTTCTGTGAGGATCAGATGGTCGCTGTGACGATCCTTTGACAGGAAAAGACGAAAGAAAGTTCTATTTAATCATTTGCACTTATTTCAAATCTGGTGGCTCAAAAAGGTTGGGGCATCGTCAGTTTAAGACTAATAACAATATGAAAAGTAGAAATAACAAGGTAATGAGAAACAAGTGATGTTAAACAGGTGAATCAATAATTTAGTAGCATACAAGGAGTTTCAAAGAAAGGCCAAGTTATTCTAGAGCTATTGATTATCAAATACCTTAAAGATAGCATTCAACAATATTATCAAGATCATAATACCTAAATGCAACGTTTAATTAAGTTTTTTAAATATATAGTGCTTTTAACAGTCACAAAGCAACTGTACGGAATAAAAAAAATACGAAATTAAGTTTAAAAACTGTATATATATAGGAAATATGTATAAATTATAATGATCAGATTGTTCCTGATGAGCTACGGCTAAAAGGAAAAACTCCCTGGGATGAGAATAGAAGGGAACCAGAGGGAGGGAAGCCATTCTCTTTCTGGGTGAATTTTTGGTAACGTAACATTTTTTCTGAACAGTGGGGTATAGGTAAAATTTTCAGAACAAACCAGACACACACATGACCCCCACCTCCTCACACTGGTGTGTATGGCCAAACTGAAGTGGTTACAGAAAAGCATTCGCACACGGAGATCACATGCTGAGAGTCATAGGGAGCAAAATTAGGAAGCAAAATTGGGGGGCATACTCGCGTCCCCAAATCAATCCCAGCAACAGTAACAACTATGGGTAACTGTGAGATCCTGCTACTGGAGAAGGGCTTCCGCCAAGTGTGGGAGGCTGGCCCTGGTGCAGGAAGATATGCAATATATATAGTGTCTATATGTAGTCATTATGGTATATGTAACCTTAACAATGTTTTTTATCACTATCGTTTTTAAAGTAATCTGGGTGTAAGGGTTAGGTGTCCACATACTTTTGGCCAAGTGATGCATAAGCATTTCAATCTAAAGATGTGTATAAACATAAGCTTAGTGTTCAGCATTCACATCTGTTTGTGTGCAGGAAGACATGGAGCATAGTGAAAACACACACACACACACACACACACACACACAAATAAGCAACAGACAGGCACTCAGCAGGAGAAAACATTTCCCATTATTGTAAAACTAATTGGAAACAAAGTGAAGAGGAAGATCTGCTTGTTCTTTGAAGAAAGCATTTGAATTCCCTGAGCGCACACAGACACATGCTTTTGAGCGTCTCATATGTCTCTTCATTATTTTCCTTTTAATGGTTCCTCCCCATTTTATCGCTTATTTCCCTTGGGCAAACTCTTTGATGGGGTTGCCAAGTCTTAGCAGGAGATCCCCATCTCACTTCTAAATATGCTCCACGCCAGTGCTCGTGGTAACAAGATGGGATAACCTTGCCAAGATTTCCCACAACACACACACACACACACGCAAGCACGCACGCACGCACACAAAAAAAGTACACCATACACACTGCAGTCACACTGATGAGAACAAGTTTCCCTTTTATTAGCAGTAATGTTGTTTTAGCAAAGTGTTGCAATGTAAGCTTCTCAGACATTTTAATTGAAATACATAGACTTATAATTATTAGTTAAAACAAGTTATACTGGTTGGCAAATCCAATTGCAGTCTGTGACCAACAGCACACCTCTTTGTGAAACCACTGGATTTATACAGTACTAACAGTGCAATTACTTTTGTACAGATAACGAGTTGAGTTTTTTTTTCATCATCATGCACGTACCGAAAAAAAAAAAACTACCTGTGTGGTGTTGGATCTTATAATTGTAAGAGTTGCGTGCACAATTGTATTCCTTCCCCCTCGGCTGACTGGTGTGTCTGGGTGGTTACAGTCAGTTATGTGTAGAATTATTACATGTCATATTATGTCTAAAAACTATAGACGTCTTCAAAGACTGCGTATCAATACTATCCTAGATAGCAATAGTATCCAGCACCAGGAGTCAAGTCATTCCCCCCCCTCTGTGATTGAAAACCTTCAGGAAGATTAAATTAGTTCCCCCAGATTTTATCGCTGCTGACTTTTGAACAGAACAATATCATAAGAGAATAAGACAATGAGCCATCTCAGGTTTGTTCGACAAGAGATTTGTGGCTAACACTGTAGCTTTACCAGGAACTCTTAGCACTTTAGATTTTTTTTAGTCCTACGCAAGCGTGCTGTAAACCTACAGGTCATAAGAAGTCATATGTTCATGAATCAAAATCATGGAGCTACAAAGCAGTCCAAGTCACCTCGCCACACCCTGACAAGCCACGATGTCAGGATTTGTAGTTGTTAAAAAGTTATACTGCAAAACTATTTTGTCTTAGTTTGTAAAAACATCTTATATATAGTTAAAAGTATTGATTTTTTCCTTAAAAAAAGCACGATAAATCTAATAGAAATAATGGATAAATCTTTAGATATTAATGAGCAAAAATAAAAATTAGTGAAAGTATCTGCTAATAGACTCAGCTTTAAAGGTGTAGTAATTTTATATCAGGAATAGTGTGATTCCATAATAAAACAAACTGTATGACTGGAAATATTCAATATATATATATATATATATGTGTAAAGTTTGTAATATGTTTAGTTTTGTAATTTTTGACAGCCCTGCTCTGGCCCTTAAGCATAAAGAGAAAGTAATCAGTATGTGGGCAATACGATAAACTGAATTTTAATCAATTTTAATAACTCAAACATGACTGAGCCAAAAATAAGCTCATTTTAAGAGTTTTACATTTTTGTGACATCATTCTCATATTCCAGTAATAGCCAAATTTACACAACATAAAATAAATAATAACTTTCATTATTTTACCTGACATATGCGAAAACCCAAATGCACAGTTTAACGTCTGAAGCCTCCCCGTGAACACACTCCGGCAAGGCTGACATTTTAGATTTTTTCAGTTTTTGACCAATTCTGTGTTGCCAGTGCAGATCTGTGCTGCTTGGCTTTTATGGGATTAACATCATACACAAAGTGCATTTTTTTAATGAAAAGTGCTGACCTTATTTTTTTAGTTTTTTAAATGACAAAACCTCTTACAAAAGTGTAGGCGAGCAGCAGTAATTATAAGGTATAAGGTTAAACACTCCACTGCCTCCAGCATCGCCGGCCAGAAATATCTTCCATATTACTCTGTATGTTCTTCTCATATGCATAAACAAGCATGGCCGTGCTTTTCCTTTGCTTATCTTTTACAACCCACACAAACACATACTCACGGACATTCTGTTCTCCCAAAACGGCTTGACGTCATACTAAATGCACCATAACTCACAGCTACACGGAGAGCGTGCTTATTTAAAGAGCTTGGGCTTTGAAGGCCTCAATAATAGCTGCGAAATGGCTGCTTTCTGTGTTTACCTGCTGTTGTTTGGTTTGCACTGGCTCACAATAATGACATCATGTCAAAAGCATTGGCCTAATAACAGTTCTAGCGGTTGGGTTTTTTTTTCCATCCTTGTGCGTGTTTGTGTTTGTTTTTAGCTGTTTCTCCTAGTAGAGAAAAATAGCCTTATCTGCTGTAGAAAATGTCTCATTTTTACTATTTCCTGAACTTTTCTTTCTAAACATCCACAACTATATACTTATACTTCTTGCCAGATGATCCACAGGGTTTTGAAACACTTGCAAAGTGTCTAGCCAACATTATTATCTAAATGAATGTGAATTACAGTAAACAGGACAAAAAAACAACAGACATTTAAAGGGTTGACACTTAAGCCAGGAAAGATGAAAATTCTCTTTTAATGAGAGGACTGCGTTCTTCCATTCTATATATATTTTAAATGTAGATTCATTCTTGCACGAGAAGATTCTGGTCAACTGCATCTGTGCCTTTGCGTTTGGTATCTTACTGTAATATCATTCACTCGAAAGCCTGAGACACTGAGATCCTAGACAACTAGGGATCCTTCCACGATCCCTAGTTGGACTACAGAGGTTCCTAGATGGAGGAGTGGGTCAACTGCTGCTACTGCTAGCACTCCTCCTTCTCCTGCTACTACTAATATTGCAACTACTTCTACTACTGGAAGTACTCCTCATACAGTATACTCATACTCCTGCTACTATCTCTTCTTCTCCTATAGTTACTAACGGCATTACTCCTACACCTCTTACTGCTATTACTACTCCAACTACTCCTTTTTATGCTACTGCCACTACTTCTACTACTACTCAGTTAGAACTACTACTCCTGTACCTATTTCCTTTCATCTACTGTGACTACTATTCCTAATTATCTTCCTGCTGCTACTACAACTGTGATTCTACAAATCCTACTGCACCTACTGATGCTACTAGTCCTAATACTGCTCTTCATCCTCATCCTCATCCTCATCCCCTAACCCGCTTGGTATTGCTACTACAGTAAGTGCTCCTACTGCTACTATTGCTACTGTAGAAACTCCCACTTTTACTTCTACCACTACCACTTCTAATCATTCACCAGTTACATGCAATATGTGAAATGCTCTACAAAAGCATAACGTGTATTATTTCTCCATTCATATTAACTTAACTGCTGAGTGCTGAGTGCACTGATGGAGGTCAAATGGATCAGCAATCTCAAAGATGTGCACAGCCTTAAACAAACCCGAAGATCCGCTGACACATGCATGATGTCATTGTTAAACCTTCATGCAGGTGTAGACTCATCACTTGGTGGAACCTAGCCATGAATACCCTCAGACCGTGCTCCACCTGGTTTGCAGGTGCACAGTTGCTCTACAGACACAGCAGCTGTCTGTCAGTGGTGTTCTGACCTGGATGACCCTGTGATGTCCCGGTGAAAAACAGTTTATTCATTCATTTGCTACAGATGTCTTTAAAGTACTTCTACAGTGAAAGTATAAGGTTATAGAGTATCTTATAATATATTAGCAGATATGTTAAATACTACATATGAAGGGTGTTCAAGTTAAAGCGGGACTCATGATGAAATTTCTGGTGAATGAAGACATAAATCTGACCGATATTTACAGAAGACATTAAGCATGAAACTCTTAGCCACAGTAAAATATTTAAGTGGTGTAAATTTTTTATTACTCCAGCGAATATTTTGTAAATTGAGAGTGCTCCATTAGACATGGTGTGTTAAGGTTGCTGAAGTTGGATAAACTCGAGTGTCCAGGCTGAACTCAACCCCACCGAACACCTTGGGGATGAACACCAGTACCCTAATCATCGGCCTGACCTTCTGTCATCATCTGCAACCTGTTTCTCACTGGTTCATACCTTCAATTAGATCGAATGAATTAAAAAAGGTATGTTTGAGTGGGTCGTTTCACTGTGTTGAGGGGGGATCAATACTATTGCACTGTGCTGTAAGTCAAGGTTGTGTGTCCACTAATTTCAGCCCTATACTGTACATATACTGCTTATGAGAACGAGCATACTGTAGATCACACTGGAACTGTGTCCCCAGCTCCATATAACAGGGGTATACAGTACAGACTCTCTTTGACCTACACGTTGCTGCTGGGACAATTCAGTGGTGGACTGGAACAGAAAGCGTTGGCTCGTATTTCACTCTTTGTTATATTTCTCTCTGCGTGCCAGATACAGAAATTACAAATGTTCAGGCGTACAAAATAAACATAAAGATTTTCAATGGAATAACAAGTCAAGTCAAAAACATGTGAAAACACAGAGCAGGGAAACGAATCCAAGACAATAATAATAAAGTAAAAAAGAAAAAAAAAAAAAACATAACCAAAGAAAGTACAAACTGGAAAAGCAATCATTTATAGCTGCATGACTATAAAAAAAGCCAACCTTTGCATGCATCTATTGACAAGCTAAGCCTATAGAACCTGTAATTATAGCATGTGATGACTTGCAGGTGAGCGAAGGGTTGATGATGATCAGGTGAAAGCGGAGGTTGTCTGGATCGTGTGGGTGTTTCCTTACGAGGGCAAGAGGGCATGACAGGAACAAAACAGGCATGACATTCGTACAAAAGTTTGTTTTAGTCAGAAACAAGGATGAATTCATAATAAGAAAGGAATAGGAATAAAAGCCTAGACTCAGAGAATGCAGACAGGATGAGAAAAAGGCAGAAATAGAGAAGAAGGGAAGAAGTTAGGATTAAGAGCTGTACTGTAGTTCTTCAGTTCGCACAGCTGTGTGAAATAGTGGTGAGGTGTGTTTGTATGACAGCTATACTGCTTATGACGGCGGACAATGCCATTCCTAAAGCATCTACAAACACTCGAATACAAACACAACATGTACATGGTGAAGAATCGCATACTGTCCTGACGCTGAGACGGATACAAAGATACGTTACACACAGTGGTGCTAACAGGCAAAGATGTCAAGGTGATGTCACAACATACATACACACACACACACACACACACACACACACACACACACACACACACACACACACATACATGCATATACACATGACCCAGTTTAAATAATCAATCAGCCAATACCCGAACGTTTGTAAAAGAACATCTCAGTAGAGCCTCTCAGGATGTATTTAATCTTCTCCAGCTTAAGAAAAAGTAATAAATCTTTAAACCACTGAGAGATAGAGGGACGCTTAATGGATTTCCAATGTAAAAGTCTGGAACGTCTGGCCAACAAAGATGAGAAAGCCATAACATCTTAATGTGCAGAACTCAATGCAGCCGAATCATCTGTAATGCCAAATATAGCACTTAATGGACATGGTTTCAACTTAAATTACACGCAGAGCCATGGCACCTGTCACATCTATTCCCAACATCAGGATGGATTCCTGCCAGTGCCACTCCAGACTGAGTGGGAAGTACTGGAGCGTATCCTGTCTATCGCTTCCTCCCAGCATTCCAAACTCACCTGCAATCCCAATTCATCTTTCCAAGCAGTCCTGGTTTTAGTGATTCTACAAATACTAAGTGATAAGATAGAATTATATATTCTTGATTAGATTAATTGTGATCTGGCTTTCCTACTGCTTGAGCGATATAGAAGAAAAATTGGGAAAATACTTAAATACAAAGTTGTGATGAAATAAAAGACACTAACTTTAGTTTGCACCATGTGGATTCAGATGAGTTTATAAAAAAAATATATATATATTTTTTTATATGTGCAGCCTCATTTGGAATATTTGGACATTAGGAAGAGCAAGTCCACCACTGAGTCTACTGTACATCTGTACAGCTTCCCACCCCTACCAAAAAGATCTGATGATTTCTCCAAGGAATCGAGCAAGAATTTAGGTAGAAATAAAGGAAGTGCTTAAATGATTCCTTTTTTTTTTTTTTTGTGGTCTGAGGGTTTATCTGGTGCCAAACCAATTCCTGGAAAACCATCAACTGAAGCATTTGGATAGCTGCAAAAAAAGAAATTGGACCAAAATACTCTAAGGAAGGTGAACGTTTCTTAAAGAAAATCATTACTGGTGATAAGACATAACTTCATCACTATGAGTCTGAGAGTAAACGGCAGAGTTTGGAACAGAAACATCCCTAATCTCAGACCAAGGAAAGTCAGCCATCAGCTAGAAAATAGATTTTTACAGTTTTCTGGGATTCTCAAGGACCAGTAATGGAACATTATCAGATGAAACCTAAACTTTGGATTAAACACAGGGGACTGCTATCCAAGGGCGTTGTGATCTTCTCTCACCATCTCCTCTCGTCTGCACACTTCTGCCTACACTGTCCACACGCTGATGCTTTATCACCTAGGCCATTAGTCCTGATCTCGCTCTTATAATAACTTGTTTTCTACCTAACATATCCAAAAAGCCAAATACACAGTTTGAAGCTTGAAGTCTTCCTGTAAACACACCCCAGGAAGGCTTCCATATAAACACTTTTTTTTTTTTTTTTATCAGTGACCTGCTGTGTTGCCAAACGTACCTATCTGTGCCGCTTGAGCTTTAAGGGTAAAATAAATTTGACAACCAGAGTGCGGAAAATTTTTGACTTACCCTCATAATATGCTGATTTAAATATTTAATTGTTTGTATAGTAACGGCACATTCACAGAAATATGTCCAAGAGCAAGTTTAAAAAAGAAATAGATTCGGAATGATAACACGTATGGCTCTGTATGGAAGGAGTCTCCAGTGTCAGAGGCTTCTTAAAGTCAGTACGTTTCCAGACACAGTGGGTTTTTGCCTTACCAGCCTCTCTCTCTCTCTCTCTCTCTCTCTCTCTCACACTTAAACTTTAAACCAAAAAGGCACAGCTTGTCAAGTCCCTGGTCCTAAAACTGCATTGTGTAAACATGTTATTTCACCAACATTAAATCTTATTATCAGAGGCCATAAGAATAGAATTCAGATCCATGTTAAGTCTCAAATCATAAATAAATATAAATTTATATGAAAGTGGACACTCTGGGCTTTAAGTATTTTCATGAGTATGTCTTTTAAACCCTAGACTACAGACTACTAGGGTCAAAGTTGGTTATAATTTTATTGTGTCAGTATACAGTAAGGTGTTTTACTACCATTATAAAAGTCTTAGGTGTGCTCTCTGTTCCAGTGTGATTGTAGAGATGTGTGATTCGGATTGGCCAGCAGGGGGCTCACATCCCTCCAGTTTCTTATTGGCCTGATTACAAGCAGGAAAACACAGGGTCAGGATACTCTACTCTACATACACAATGTCTTATAACAGACTTGTGAGAATAAAATAAGCTTTTTTGTTTAGATTATTTCTTTATTTGTTTAGTCGTTCATATCCAAGGAGACTGAGGGCCCAAGCGGGGTACACCCTGGACAGGATATGGCAGGGCACACTCAAACACACACTACAGGCAATCTGGCAACAACAGTTAGCCTAACTTGCAGGTCTTTGGACTGTGGGAGGAAACCTGAGCACCCGGAGGAAACCCAGCAAGTGCAGGGAAAACACGCAAACTCCATGCAGGCAGACCCGAGGAGGGAATCGAACCCTCAACCATTGTGCCACCTTTATTTGTTTGTGCAACTTATTATTTTTATTTCTACAGGTGCATCTGCATTTCTAGTTAAAGCGTGCACATCCCCATGGCTTCATGCTTGCACGACCTAAAAAGTAGAAGCAGCTTTCAATCAACATCTGCATCAACTGATACTGATACGCTTCTTTGTGAGATTTACGTTTTTCCATTTGCACTAAAGAAACTTTCTTGCCCCTTTTTCCTTCCTCTCTCTCTCTCTATCTCCTCCTTTCCCCTTTTCCTTCCCCCTTCTCTCTCTGCTATAAAGGTCGGCCATCAATCCTAATAAATGTCCGAAGACACGGAGGATAGCCTGGCCTGGGTCAGCATGACTCTGTCTTGAATTACATGCTCACTTACTTCTCCTCCACTGCACATGGAAAACCGACAGTAATGCTATAAGGAATGAGCCGAAACAGACTGGGAAATGTAGTGTAGCCTGAGTAGGACAGGCACTCGCATATGACATACGTATCTAAAAGATTTTTATCATGCACATATTTTGACCTATAACCTAATTTGAACCGGAAAACATAAATGGCATAATGATAAGCACAGGGTAGTATTCATGGATTTTACAGTATATTAGCTGTAGATGAAATAATGTTACTAGGATCCACACAGAACTCCATTTCCCACGGCACACCATGACCTGCACACATGGTCATCTTGGACTACAACACCCATCACAACCCTCCGAGGTCACGTCCGTTGTCACTTGTGCACAAATACACCTGTCCTCAGTCCCACCACACCCTACCTAAACAAGCTCGGGACTCAAACTCGGTACTCAGTAGTCTTGAACCGACCAAGCCTTGCATGTTTATTCTGCTTTTGTGTTTTTATTAGGAGTTGCCTCTGTTTGCTAATCTCCTGACTCACTGCCTGACCCTGTTTTTGATTTGGCATCATGTTTTGGATGTGTTTACTCGTGCCACTTAGCCCTAAATACTCGAACCTGCATTTCAGATGTTCAGTCCCTCTTTATTCGTCTCTGGGAGTGTGTCCAAAGCTACACTCTACACTATTGACCTTGCGTACCTTTCCTTTTACTTTCACTGTTGTTACTGAATAATCCATAGTAGTTACTGAATAACATGCTTCAACATAAATAACTATGGCGTCTCCTTTGAACTGAAAGCCTGGACGCACTAAGGTCTGGCCATGAGATGCTGGAATAAGGTTTTACAGAGATACATTGGACCACTAGGCTGTAATTAAACTCACGCTAGCACTGGATTCAGACTCCATTCCAGCACCGAGTGAACCGAATATCCGGGTCGAGGTTGTAACCGAGCACGCTGATGCCACGAGTGGAATAATTACGCTGAAGAACACTGGAGGCACTCAGACTGCAGGGAGTTACAAACCTGAGGTTACAGTTTTATTAACTCAGCTTAACCATGTACATAATAAAAACATGGCACTTCTGTAAAAGTCAAACAAGAAAGCATTATGTTTGACAGATATTTCAGAGTAAATGCCAAGACAGATACTTATCTTCAGGCCTAGGGGATGATCTCAGTAGTGAGAGAAAGAGAAAGAGAGAGGGAGATGGAGATGATTTATGATTAATTCTAAAAGCAGTTGGAAGATCTCTTGTCATCTTTAAAAGAGTGTTCTGCATTGACTGAATATGGGTATAAAGAGGAGGGCTGTGGGGACGTAGTGTGTGTGTGTGTGTGTGTGTGTGTGTGTGCACGTGCGTGTGTGTGTGTGTGTGTGTGTGTGGTAAGAGTGTCAGAGAGAAAGCAAAAGAAGGAGCATGTTTTCATACCTAGGTGCAGTAAACAAAAAAAATCCGATATTAACACATTTAAGTAAAGGGCAGAAATATTCAAGGTTAAATTTTACATCAATTATGAAAAATGGTAACTAATCTTTAAAATGTCTGCCTTTGTAGTAAATTTATTAGATACAACGAAGTACATTAACAAACTTAATTCTATTTTAGTAAAATTGACATCACCAGGCACAAATAATCTTTTTTAAAAGAAAATATTTCATTAAAAAAAGTAAAATGCTCAATAGATTTCCTTTTGGTTATTGAGACTGATTCACTGGAAAATATAACAAAGAGTTCGTATCCGATGTCGCTTCAAAGTCTGACAAACTACATTAGTCAAGACAAACTAATGTAGTGTAAAGCTTAATCGTCTTTAAATCATATACTCTAAACGAGGAGCTGCAAATTTGATCATTTTATGTTTAATATTAGTGGCATTAGTTAAAAAAGTATTCATTTTCTGTATTGCTTATTCAGTGAAGGATCCCGAAGGGTCTGGAGCCCAACCCAGGGAACTTGGGATACAAGCCGGGGTACACCCTGGATCAGACACCCAATCATACACTGATCAGCGTGTCTTTGTCCTGTAGGAGGAAACCGGGGTACCCATAGGAAACCCATCAAACACAAGACAACATGCAAACTACACACACAGACCTATAGAGAGATGCGAATGTCTAACTGTAGAGGTGTAAGTGCTAACCACTACGCCAGCGTGCCACAATGAAAAAACATAAAGTATGAAAAATATCATTATTCTGCTGTACAAATAGATGAGGTGCTGCAGCAAACAAGACGGTGTGTAAGTCAGTTCTCTTCGCCACAGCTTACTTAAGTAATTGATAAAAGACCGATCTGGTATATCTTAAACTGTGATGTTACATAAATTGTGTGTTGCACAGATAAAATGTCACCCTTCACAACACATCAGATGTAAAGTCAGATTTTCTGTGATTTGTTCTCATATTACAGAATATATACTGGGATGCTTTTAGATTCCTGGTTAATACAGTAAGCTTCATTTTGATAACCAGTTTAGTTCTGCCTAATGCCTCGGAAAAATCAGCCAAAATCGTATTGTTAGTATATTGCAATCAGCTGATGTGTTAAGAACCAGGGAAGCCTCGGGATCATTTTACACTAGGATTCCCTTGCTAGCCCTAAAAATAATGCCAGCAGCACGGGTTTTCAGGAAAAAAAAAAAAAAACTTTCATGCTTTTCTTTAACAACCAGAGTAACCAGCTTAGAAAGTGTTTATTAACCTCTTAACAACGACCCCCATTTTCCCCTATATTGCCTGGAACGACATTCTCAATTTTCAGTCACTGTTCCCATAGTTTAGTACTCATGCATGTGGCTTATCTCAGTTAAGAGCTAAGACTAAGGTAAGTTTTGGATCCAACAGACACTAGACATGATACTAGGCCATAGCCACAGGCCTTATACAGTCTTATACAGCTTTGGTCAAAGATTCATCCCTAAGAAATAAAAAAAAATGTTTCACATGTACAGTATTTATACAAATATGCCCATGCATTTTTTTAACAGTCCATGCATTATTATATTATTACTGCTAGATTATTAAATGCTGTGTGTCAGCACCAGCTCATTTGGTCATGAATAAAAGTATCATGTGTGTATAACATGTCATTTATCCAAAACAACTTACATTTTATAACTCATCATGCATTAGAGCGGTTGAGGTTAAGGGTCTTGCTAAAGGCCCTAAAAGGGGCAGTTTGGTGGTCGTTGGGTTTTGGGACCTGAAGCTTAGTCCAATGCCTTATATATAAAGTATATGCTGAATATACTAAGTATAAATAAAGACTGACTTTGTTTCATTACCTACTATTTACTTGGTTTTGTAGGATTGTTTTCCCTTTTGATTTGAAGTATTTGCACATCACTATCTATATGGGCTTAACAGTGACAAATAACTCCCATTAATGCCACTAAGAATGTTTTATTTTATTACTTCATCCTTATTTTATGCAGCTTTGTGGGCATCAACAAATGCAAACGACCTGTGTCATGCATGTGTCTGGTAATTTCAACTTTAGATCACTTTGGCTTTGGAAGGGAGGGGGTGCTGTTATAGGATCCTTGTGAATTTGTGACTGTCATGGCTGTAGATTTGTTTTATGGTTTGCAACTATTTTGATCTGTGCACATGATCTGCACACAGCTATGATAATAAATAATAAGCATGATGTTGCACATTATCTGTATAGTGTGTGTGTGTGTGTATGCTTGTTTTGTATCTTGTTCATTCTAAAGGAATCTACCAGTTTGTGACATTTCAGATTTCCAATAAAAAGTTTTGGTTTTAACTTTTAACCAAAATATTTCCTTTATAAATACCCCTTCTAAAAAAAAAACCCACAGAAAAACAGATTGGTCAGCTCTTCACAGTCTTGAGGTTTCATCATCACGCAACACTTACTCACTGATGAACGATGTGTTTAATTTTGAGGCTAGCACTTGTATGTACTGTATTGTGGAATGGATTGTTTAGTTTTAGTTTTATTTACATCCCTGGAGCCTTTTAGGGGACTTGCTGGGTAGCGTTTCTGGAGTGGCTTGTGGTTTGTTTTTGTTTGTGTCGTCCCTTTTGCTAGGGGAGATGTGTAGGTTGTCATGGTGATTTCAAAAAGCATCATGCGAGGGTGAAGTGAGGTGTTTAGTGGCTTTGATTGTATAAAGTATGATGATTAGAAGCTATGAGAGCATGGAAAAAAGATACGTAGTAAAACTGGTGCACACTTCGTTTTTTTTAGCTTGCTTGCAATCAATTTTTTGTCCCGCCAGATTTAAGACATAGGTAACATGCTAAGACAATGTAGCTACTAGTTAGGAATCATGCACAATACTGTATTATGGCTAAAAGAAATCATTTTTAACAAGTATTAGGTGACGTTTCACATATCTTCCAATACTAACTAAGATGTTTCATGCTGTGAATGCACAATATGTTGACAGACATGACACACATCTGATATTTAATTTACAACATATTGTCTTCAGATGTGCCTATCACATTTAATGTTTTGCATATTGACAGAAAGTTGTAGAGAGTTGGTTTGCCATTACAAACTACCCCATATTATAGAAATCGAGATTCATTGGACCAGTCAGTATTTGGCCAATGCTCAGTTGTCTAGTGTAGCGGGATGTGTTTTGCCCAAATGCTGCTCACCCTGGCTCCTAAGAGTGGTTATTCGAGTTAGCATAGCCTTCTTGTTAGCTTGAACCAGTTTTTCATTAACAAGGCAACAAAGCTGTTTTTTGTTATGCACACCACTCTGGATAAACACTGTTATTCTGGGGAAATCCCAAAAGATCAGCAATTTTATGGGCAAAGTGACTGAGTCAATAATGTTTTATCCCTGTTTTGATGGTAGCGTAGTGTTCATGGGCTCGACATTAAATTATGGTGGGTAGCACTGTTAGCATCTTCTATTATTCAGTAGTTAGCTAGTTACTATCATTGCTACCCTGCAAACATACAGAATACAATAACGTTAAAGGATGCGTCAAAACATTACAATTATTAGCTTGTTATGAAAACAATATAGCTACTACCAACCAAATGTGTTCATATGACTTTTTCTCAGTGAGTTACCTAGTTAGTTAGATCACTTCTTATCTTACCTTGACAAGTACGGATGTCAGAAGGATCCACAGCCCGGAGATGGGTGGAATCTTTTTTCAATGTAACCATCAATCACTTTGGTGTTTTCCATAAAAAGAAAATTGTGTAAAGTAAAAAAATACAGAAAATACTCTCCTCCTAAATTCAATACGTTAATTTCCACCTCTGATGTCACTTGCCACTGCTGATCCTTATATCATAAACCGTTTTAAATGAATTACATTCCAGCATACATCAGGACCATATATATATATAGCCTATATCTAAAGCTTGAGCAACCTTGCATATAACTTCCTGATGATTTATAGGTGGATGCGCTCATTGAGAACATGCACTGAGTAATCTTGGCAGTTTATAAGGATGTCTAATAGTTATGATTGCATGATGCTGATATGGCAGTGATATCAACATTAACGTTAAGTGCTCAGTGCTGTAACCTCCCCGGAATTTACTGTGTTAGTCAGTGGCTGTAATTAAACAAGGGGTTTGGCCATCTGTCTGACAGAGACCAGGTGCCGCTGCTCCTCTTTTAGACTCCTACTGAGGTGCCTATTTTAACCGAGACCCAGGGGGTCGGGGGTACAGCGGGGGAATCTGTGGCTAGAATAAGGACTGTGTATACCGTGTATGAGCATATACACACATACAGTATACTCTGTTTATGCAGAACTGTATGGTATACTTTATACATGCTGTCCAAAAAATACTAGATCTACTTTTAGTCATTTTGGGAAGAGTTACTAAGTATCTGTATCGCATTTTTTTTTTCTTAACATATTTAGATAGACCTATTCTCATTGGATATATCTTGGTTTGGATCAGGTAGGAATAGCTGAAAGTTTTGACTCTGTGTGTGCTTGTGTGTGGGTGTGTGTTTTGACCTGGGCTTTCACTCTGCCATGGGAAACTGGCATTTGCAATCTACATTTCACCTACAGACTGTATTAGGCGGATAAATATGCACTGTGTGTGTTTATTCACCACTATAGCTGGAAGTTGCATACTGGGATTTTTGCTGTTTTGGCTTCTAACAGTGATGACCTCAGGATTAACCTTTTATCGCACACACTCATACACTCTCACACACAAAAAATGCAGACATAACCCTTAGATACAAATTATGTTTAATATTGAGAGCCGAAATACCAGATTAACTGTAACCAATACCATAACTATTTAACTTACCTATCTAACTAACTAACATAACTATACTGTTTGATTTTAGTAAACTATAAAGCTGTTGATGCTTTGTGTTGGACAAGACATTAGATTTTAGGAGGACACTGCAAAAATGACATCGTAAAAATCTCAGCATGTGAAAATATCTCAAATAGTGTCAAATACATCTAGTATTTCTTACTTAAATATTACTCCATCCATCCATCCATCTAGGGACCTCCATAGTCTAACTAGGGCCTGTGGAGGCCAATGGTGACCATTGTATTTATTCCCATTTTAATGACCTCCAATCAACATTTACTGTACACAGGCATTCACACCCTTGGGCAATTTGGGCGCCAATTACTCTAATCTGCATGTCTTTGGGAGGAAACTGGAGTACCCGGAGGAAACGCACTAAGCACAGGGAGAACATGCACACAGACCCTCAGACCCAGATTTTTGTTAAATAGGACAATAATATGTGCTTAATAGAAATGTCTCATAGTGGGTTTAATTATCACGAAGATCGAGGTGTTGTAAGCCCTGCCTACTCGTTGCTTTTATTGGATGCGTTTCTTTTAAACATTTTGATTATTTTTTGGGTAGCTACGTACATGGATCTGCAGTGTCTGTACAGTACACAGAGAAAAAAAAAAATTTTTTTGTTTGTCTATAATGTGCTTGAACATTAAATTTTTTCAGATTGTTATGCTTGGTATGATGCCATTTCAGGCAAGAAGAAAAAAAAGAGAGAGGCAGTTTACATAGACCTAAATCCGTTTAACTTCGGGCGCAGTTTTTAGGAAAGTCTTGTGTCCTTATATTGTGACTTGCTAGAAAAGTGCACATTCACAAAGGGGTGTTGGGCAGTAGCTCATTTGCATTTAAAGTTATAGACACTGAAACAATTTGGAACTGGATCGAAGAGATGGAATTTCAGTGATACCAGAACTGGAAGTTTACCCAATGCATTTTGGGGAACTCAAAAAAAAAATCTTAGCATCTAAGGAAGTGATATATTCCTGACCAAACATATCTATAAATTCTTAAAATAACATTACAACAAACTAAGTATAAGATTAAAATTGCAAATGTTCGACAAATGTCTTGTTTTATTTGCAGATAATTTTGCTAGTTTTAAGGAATAAATCTCTTGAAAAAAGCAAAATTATTAAAGACATTTTTTGCTTGTGATTTTAGTAACATTTGACTAGAAACATGTTTAAGAATCCTATATTTGTTTTGTTGTAAAGCTACAGTATATTAAGAAATTATAGAAATAGTTTTTTGCTAGAGCCAAGATTATTTCACTCGCTCAGATGTCATTTTTTGCAGAGTAAAGAAGTACTTACAGTACTGTGTAAAAGTCTCTAACCCCTCTTATGTCTTCATACTTTAGTTCCAGAGTTATGTATTATTGGGGATTAGTTCCACAGACTTTTTGTCTCTCATTTTTGTCTCTTATTTTCAGTCCAGTCCCTGTACCTGAGCAGTTTAAGAGGAATGTTTTTTGTTTGTTACGCCACTCAGTGACCTATGAAACATTCAAACATAAAAAAAAAACATCTAACTTAAAGTATGAACCAGTGAGAACCAGGTGCAGATCATGACAGCTGATCAGGCTGCTGAGTGCTCGGAACAGACGAGAGGGGAAATGAGGTTGCTGCTGGGGTTGTTAAAAACAACTTTGCAGCTTGTCAGAGGAAATCATTCATTTCCATTTCTTTCATTTAATATACATTATTGAACTTAGATATGAAGAAATGAGGGTGTGGGGGGGGGGGGGGGGGCAGCAACTTTTGACAGTGCAAGCCAAACTGAAGGTGAAGTTATTGTGAGCTCTTTGCCACCTCTTTGTTTTTATTTGATGTGTTTCTCTTAAAAGGCACAGATTTCAGTCAAAGTTCCTCCCTTGCAAAAATCCATAAACCATTTACTAAGTTAACTAGCGAACAAAATAAATTCAGACCTCTATGAATGATTATGCGTGAGTATAATGGTTTAGATTAGTCTGAAAAGTCTGTTTATTTCTCCTGCGTGAGTGATATGTCCCAAACACAACCAGAGGTGTGAGCTAAATAGCCGATGGCAAGAACCTGATGGTGCTTTCTGTCTTTCTGCTCCAGACGACTGGAGCTTTAAAATGGACAGACGGGAAGAGACACAGGAAGTAGACGTGTTAATTGGATGAGAATACGACAAGAGAGATAGAGAGAGGGGCCAATAAAGTGTAAAACAACGGGAATTAAAAGCAAAGTCGTCTGTAGCCAAAAGGTTAACACCATATCTATCCCACCTTCAATGCTAAAAAACTTTACTTTTGTCTGGTTTTATATGTGTGTTGGTGTGTCAGGGTCAATCCCTCTCTCTTTCTTTGCCTCTCTCTAAATTTGAGCGCTCCCTCCTACCTCCCTCCTCACCCCACCCCACCCCACCCCACCCCACCACCTTCTGTGTGTGTGTTTCACTGTCAGCAGCACTTAAGCTGGTAGTAGGAGTGTCTTTATGCATGTGTGTCTGAGTGAAGCCGAGGGACAAGTCAGCTCAAGAGTAAACGTTGCACGGATTTAGAGCCTGTACCGATCAAATAAGGTTTTACTTGAGAGTGTGTCAAGGCCAAGGTAAGGGTGCGAAACTTTCAGTTCTTCACTTCTGGGTTTACATTTAGTGGTTTTTTTTGTGTCACAGTGAATAGTTTTGATATTAAAGTTTCTAGACATGAGTATTTTCATAATAATATAAAACAAATGTATTTCATTAAGTTGAAAAAGAAAAATCAGATTGTGAAGGTAGTTAAATCCTGATCGACGTCCCAGTGGAGCTTCTATTTGTAGTGCCTGTCTGATCAGGTCTATCTGAGTAGAGCTCGTGTCAGCAGTTTAGAACCGGCCCGTCTGTGAGCTGAAGCGTAGATGCTGCTGGAGGAAATAGAGGCGAATGATTTTGTGATTAGACAGGGTCTGATTTCTTCACATGGTGCACAAACTGGAACAGCAGAGGTGTGGCTGGTGTCAAATTCTGCTAGTGATGAGCAGCTGAACTGACCGGGACGCGGGTCTTTTTCCGACTTTCATGCAGCTGTGAAGTGAAAGTAAAGAGGGAAAAATGTGAGATTCTGTAATTACATAATGATTCTCTTGAAGGCTGGCATGAGGGTTCTTTACCTTAGTAAAGGTTCTCTGTGTTTCCTGTCAAAAAAAAAGAAATAAACGTTAAGCAATGTCTGAATTTTAATGAAATTCTTCTTTTAAACAAGCAAACAAAGTAGTTTCTTTTCATAAGCACTTTATCATTAAGTAGTTGCTGGGCAGCTCTGATCAGTGTTTCTATATGAGGCATCAGTGGTGTGTGTGTGTGTGTGTGTGTGTCTCATATTTCTCCCTGTCCTGTCTGTCTCCACTGCCTCTATTCTTATCATCTGTGCCTGACCCCCTCCCCTTTGACCCCTGACTTATGAGTGTAAATGGTATCCAGCGTTAAAAACGATTTTTCCTCCGACTTTTGCTGCAAGACTTTTCCTCATTTGTCAGTAACTTGGACTGAACAAGGGCAGAATAGCATATTAATCTGTCTTGACTGAATAAACACATGTCTACACTCCCTGATGTAAGCGTGTACACTCCTATACACTGCCATCACTCAGCCATTTCTGTTCTGTACATGCATTCATCTTTTTTTGTTAGATCCATAGATATTATTTGACAAAATCATGTTTTTTGTCCAGTTCGACCTTCCTACCCCTCTGTCTCTCTCTCTCTCTGTTTTTCTGTCTCTGTTTCATTTTGATATCAGTGACATAAACCACATTTTCATGTACACACACACACACACACACACACACACACTTGTAATTACCACAGGCATGTATGATCACACATTGATCACGTATGCTTATATGCTAACGTTAGCTTGCATTTGATTGCATTCTTTTATCCATACTGTACACATCATCCCATGTCGGTTCTTACATTTCTTATGCTAAGTTTGCTACCGTGATTCCAGTTAGCTGGTTCGCTAAAGTAATGCATAGCAGACAGAAAACGTTTCGACACCTGCAATGGAGCTGTCATTCAAATCAGACGTGGCCCTAATTAACAACTTTATGGTTTAATTGAATTGTAACTGAAGCCTATCCCAGGAGGCTTAGGGTACGAGGCTGGGTACACCCTGGACAGGGTGCCAATACATCACAGGGCATGATGAGTTACATAAAAGGACAATTCACCCCATACAGGTGTCATGAGAAATCTAGTTAAGGGGACTAAAGCTGTTTTTGTACCAGGCTGTAAACACGTTTATTTTTGTTGTAAAGTTGGAGATTTTTTGGTGGAACGATTTTGGTACTTTTGCATTATAGCGTTTATGGCAGAAGGCCTCATCCAGAGCGACTCATTATACATCTGAGCAGTTGGTGGTTAATGGACTTACTCAAGAGACCAACAGTTGGGACTTTGTGCTGGTGGGGTTTAAACCTGGGATTTCCCAATCAGCAGTTCAACACCTTAACTAACTGCTTTGGACTAAATTTTCAATTTTCTTGTCCCTTTGTTATAACAAACATTGTCTTGCCTTCAACATTCTCCAAACCCCCTTTGAACACATTCATACCACTCGTGGCAGTCGCTGTGTTGCACAGGAAGTATCTTCGCTTTGCTGATCACATGACATAAAGAAGCGATGCGAATGGCTCATCATGATGCTATGGCTTTTGCTTGTAAAGCAGATAATTGTGCCTTGCTCAAAGTGTGGAAGTTTAAAGCTTCTAACATGAGGTTAATCAAAGTTTTCAAATGAAATGTTTTGACACACACAATCTTGGCTTTTATTGCATTCTGCTGTCAAACTGGTCATATCTTCTTACTTAAATTTTTTTTCTCATGTTAACCAGCCTAATGTCTCCCTGAGGTCCTATCCTTCTGAAGACATTTTGTGAACACGATCATGTAATTATACGCTTCCGCCACCTTTTTGTATATGCTATATATGTGTTTATATAGAAGCCTGAATGCACACCCATCATTCAGTCATACACATGCAAACAAAAAAACACACACACACACACACATCTTGTCCTAAGTTAACCTTGTTTCAAGTTCCGTATTGCCAAGTCACATTGTGTCACTTTATCGTGCCAAAGTCGAAGGAGAACGGACATCAGAGAGAGACACAAAAGTGCTCTCTTTCCTCTCTGTAAACATCAGCAATTATGTTTTATCAGACAGCATGACACAGATGAGCTGCATATGGAACAAATTAATGTGTAAGATCAATAGACTTCACTGCACACACAAACACTTACACACATTATCTTTCTCACACAACCACAACCACAATGGAGTTATTACAATACAAAAATGTGCTGCAAACACCCCATTCTTTTATTATAGAGAGTGTTTGCCACATCTGTTCAGCATCTCCCTAAGCATGGGTATTATTGCTTGTGTCAAAGCTCTCCCTGCTTCTTAAAAGCTTCTAAAAAACCTGTCCAACCCTGACCATGGGTGGAAACCTTGACACGGCTCAGGGCATTTGATCCTTCATCAGAGGATGAATATGTATCGGGGTTTGTATTTATGGCTTGTAATTATGAGTCCTGCTTCTCTTGCTCCGCTCCAAGCCGCTCTCTTGGTTCGTGCGGTTTCCACTCAGAGCAGGAAAAGCACCAAAGCCGGTGGTATCCGTGCAGAGATCAGCATGGAGGTTGCAGCATGAGCGCTCGTGGCATGATGCTGATTTGCATGTATTTTGATGGATCTGAGAGAGCAAACGGCTTTGAAGACGGGCATTACATGCGGGTAGCAGTTACACCTAAGCTCAGGGTTGAAATTGCAAATTGGTTGATTGAATGATGCGTGCACAGACTTCGAAAAAGTCTTAATGTGCACATGAAGTGCAGCAACACCCTCACTCACCTCCTGAGCTTTATTCTTGTTTTCTGCTCTGCATGGAAATTTGAAATAGAAGGCTATGTCAAGGCCAAACCACAAAGTCTCTCTCTCTCTCTCTCTCTCTCTCTC
Organism: Clarias gariepinus; assembly: GCF_024256425.1. Classification (NCBI taxonomy): domain Eukaryota; kingdom Metazoa; phylum Chordata; class Actinopteri; order Siluriformes; family Clariidae; genus Clarias; species Clarias gariepinus. The sequence continues at coordinate 1,808,357 of NC_071126.1, read as the reverse complement.
TCTCTTACTCACATGTGTGTGAATATTTCCTATTGTTGGTGCTTACACAGTCTTATGAGCACAAAATAGATTTTCAAAACTCCCTGAATCGTAATAAGTATCCAGTAATCGCTTCTGCAGATTTCTTACTTAAAAGTGTTTTTTTGGGAGAAAGGAATATGAATCGTCTATTGTGTGCACCAAAGTATGCGAGACTAAGTGTTTTCCAAAGAAAACAGTCCTGTACTTAAGGCGCTACTGTAATTATATGACTTTTGTTAGTAACTAGTAATATAACCTGGTTACAAACCTTTTAATATAATTACCCACATTATTATTTAGATATTTATTTTTCTAATGATATGAATGCACAGCTCATCAGTAATATGGATGTAATTATTTTCAGAGTCAGTTTATTTTACGTTACATACACTTGCGATGGGGTCATGAATTACACCTGTCACCTATAAACTTATAATTAAAAATAGAAATCAAAACAACGTTCAAAACTAAAATATTTGTATAGACTGAGAAAACTAAACAAAACCAGATCTCATTAAAAAACTGAAACGAAACTGAAATTGTGAGCAGCACTGGAAGCCTAACACACTGAAAGCTAGTTTATATATTTCTGCAACATTTACCCCTGACCTGAGGTTTGCATTGATTACAGAGCACAAAGTGGCATCCAGTTCATGTGTGAAAAGAATTCCTCATGCTTTTAGAACCACGTTTTCACGATCTGATTTATAGAGTATTCCTGTGCCATCAGAGAGAAAAAAAAAACTCCATAGATGAACTCATTCAGTACATTCAGGTCATCAGCTGACTTTATTTTTTTGCCACATAACGTTGCAAAGTCTAGACCTGACCGACCGAAGCAGACCCAGATCATAACTCTGCCTCCAGAGACTTGTAAAGTGGACTCTCGCTTCCCTTTGTACCCTGATGGACTCATCACTCTGGACTCAGGAGTACCTGGAGGAAACCCATATCTAAACTACACACACATGACAAAATCGATTGACATTTACAGAAGACTTCAAGCACAGTACGGTGATGAGACTCCTAGCCGCAGTAAAACATTTGAATGGTGCAAATCCTTTAAAAAGGCTATAAGCCCGTTAATTATGATCCAGAAGCTCATACTGTAGCAGTCTTTCTTGTGAATATTCAACGAGTGGAACGTCTGATCTATAAAAATTGACATAGCTTGTTGCCAACTTGCGGAAGAGAAACATCTGTCTCTGGCAACTGTGCACACAATCATTCATCTTGGTGTACTGAAAAAAAAAACGTTCTAATAGACAAATAGTCCAAATGGTATTAAAAGCACTAGTGAAACGCTGGGATAAGTGCATTAGTGTAGCAGGTCACTGCTGAGTCACTAAAGAGTAAACTAAAAGTACCGGTTTGACTCGAACGCTCCGTGATTTGCAGCTTGATTAAAGTAAATCATTAGACGTGCCTGCAGTGATTGGAAACCAAGGACAGCATACAGTATAGTCATGATTATTAACTTGTAGTGTACATTAAAATCTTATTGCACACCTCCGAGCTCATTGGTGGACTTTACTGAAATATTGGGGATGCTTCTTTGTTTTCGTTTAGTTTTTTTAGAAAGATGTGGGTGGACATTCTCAGTCTCTCTGACACCATCCTTATCTGCACACACGGAAATCCAAATATGTGGGTTGTATTTTAGCTGTGATGCATATTATATATCGGAACACTATCCTAAGCAGATCCTATACATAAACAGGTACATATACAGGTAGATATACAGGTAGATATACAGGTACATATACAGGTAGATATACAGGTACATATACAGGTACATATACAGGTAGATATACAGGTACATATACAGGTACATAAACAGGTACATATACAGGTACAGTATAAAATCACTGAACAGCCCTTCACATGAACAATCCCTCTTTGCTGCTATTCTCAGCATATTTATTAACAATTCTTTCTCATGTTTTATTTACGTAGCAACTCTTCTCAGAATTCTTTCTCCTACAATTCCCTAGGAGAAAAAAAAAAAAAACAGATGCAAAAAATGACTGAGATTTTTTTTTCCATCGACCGGCATTAGTGGGATTATAACATGCAGTCATATGCAAGTCACAAAGCAAATGTTTTACCACTTCACCACCTAGAAGCTCATTCACTGATGCTAAAACAAACATTTTATGCGTGCTTATCTCTTGTAGGTTTATTGTTCCACTTTTTAAAAGTGATTGCTGGCGAACAGCACAGTTAAATAAAGGAATGTGTTAAAATAAATAAGGGAAATGGGACTCAAGAATAATGCTTAATGGGAAAAAATATACTCAGGACATACGGGTTTAAAGTCAGTTAATGAAAACATACATAAATATCCTGAATAAGTCGACCTGGTATTAAATTAATAGTTAATTATTTTAAGTATACTTTCAAATACTAGCGTGTTCTTCTTTCCAAGTACTTTATACTGGCATATCAAACACACACACACAGCCAATATAGTTGCATGATGGTATATCAAAATTAAATAAATATGCATGCATGGGAACTTGGCAGATCTGAAGACAATGTGTTGAGATCTATCTAATACAGGATCAGACATGTGAGATTGGTGATGTCTTTTTGTCTCAAACCTGAAAGATGAGAGACATAAGTAGATGTCTCTGTTTATCTCCTCTATTTCCCATCGATGAATGCATGTCAACTCCATACCGTAGTAGTACCGTGGAACCTCTGTCTTCGTCACACTTCATGTCGAACCGCAGTCTAAGAGTTGCTAATCAGTAAAGGCTGGATCATTCATTCTAAAGATTACTGTTTTGATGATTTGAGCATTGATTAAGTATATAGCAATGAATGTCAGCTTATAGTGTGTGTACAGTCCAACACTCAGCTTCCTCTCGTCGAGTTTTAACCCCTTGAAATATCTCAAGTAACAAACTTTAGACGAAAGATGAGCCAGTCTATGATGAAGACAAATGAGCTCAATTCAAATGATTTTTATTCTCAGGACAGCTCGAAGAGGATGAAAGAGCCGTCAGCAGAAAGTTCTCGCTTGATGCCTGATTGAATGGAAGCATGCGAGCACGTTCACTTTGTTCTCTGCCTTCGGTCTAATCAGCAAGGCAATCTGAAACCACACAAACTTGCGGGCCGACTCGAGCAAACAAAATCTTCACCAGCTCTCCCAAGCTGTATTTTACTGTACGAATGAGTCATGATTCTGTTTCACATTAAAACGAGCACGAGTCAGGAAGTGAGGATGAAAAATGACAACACAAAGAGAATGTGTGCATTTGAAATGCCTCTTTAAAAGTTGGATGGTGTTCAATTTGTGACCTTGGATTGTAAATGTCTCTACTTATTATTATATAAATATATATATTTAAAAAAAAAACTGTCTACTCCTGTGCAAAAATTATACTCAAACTGGTAATCATAGTCACTTTTATTATCTGTCACGGCCTACAAAGCAGGGATCAAGCCTTCTACGTTCCATCCTCTGTCATTATCCTCCAGTTATTGCAGCTGTACTGAGGCCTCTGTCCATACTAGGAGATGATGCTAAGTTATTTTCAGAGTGGTGCTGTGTGTCACAGTGTGTCTGGTATGCACCTATACAGCCTAATGGTGGCTCTCATCAAAGGCCTGGCTGTGGCACGGTGTGGGATTTGTTGAGTCAGCGCTAAACACTCCTGTCCATCCTTCCTGTTTCCTGATGAGGAGTCTTTGTCCACTGTCCACTGTCCACTGTCCATTGTCACTTCTCTGTGAGGTTTTGGATTTGGGCCATTCAGATTTGGAATAGATTTAAACCAGTTTTGTGCCAGGACACACACTTTCACATTGGCACTGCAGGTCTCGTTACACAATGTGGTCATGGAATGTTTTGTGCTAGTTTTTTACAATGGAAACACTTTAGTTTGTTTATCACCTCACTCTCCAAGTTTGTTGGTGATTTTTGCATCTTGTACCAGATGGTGGGTTAGTGGTTAGCACTGTCATCCCACACCTCCAGGGTTGGGGAGGCGGGGGTGGGGGCAGGGGGGGGTTGGGGGGGGCTGTGGTGGTATGTGTGTATACAGTATGTGTGTGGCGTTTTCATGGTTGCTGGGTTTACTCCAGTTTACTCCAGTTTACTCCCACACATGCACTCTAGCCTGATTGGCATGTCCAAGTGTGTGTGCCTGTAGGTGTGCAAGTGGAACTTCCAATCACAGCAGTGACAGATGGCGTGAAGACATAAAACACTGCATCTGACCATCTAAAGAATAAAGGTTAACCGAATTGTTCCAATTTTCAGACCTTTCTCTTTGCTGCACCTTCACTGTGCTAATGTTTCAAAGGTGTCAGTGCTTTACAGGATAAATAATCATAAAAATGTCAAACTCATATTTCCCCTGGAATTGTATAAGACCTAGTTTTTTTAATTATGGGGAAAGGCAAAAAAAAAAAAAAAAAAAAAAAAAGGGAGTTCACCACATCAGACTTGCTGGAATTTGGATTGTGGCTGCATTCCTGATTAAATGTTGTTATTTTTTATAACATTGGAGTAAAATGAAAACTATTCGTGGCGAAGCTTAATTCACAACATGGCACTATTATATAAGTGATTTTTTTCCCATCTCTATATGTCGGATTACCTTTCCTATCCAGATGATCCCTTATCAATTATTTTATCTAGTTGATATTGCATCCCTGATATATAAAAGCAGACACGGTGGCTTAGCAGTTAGCCTTTCTCACCTTGCACCTTTTGTGTTACAGGTCCAGCTCTTATCTCTGGTGTGTGTGTGTGTAAGGTTGCATGTTTTCCCTGTGATTGGTTGGTTTTCTTCAGGATCCCTGGTTCCCTTCCACAGTCCAAAGATGCACAATGAATAGTGAATTTCACAGTTGGGGTGTGAGAACGAAATGAGTGTGTAAATGGGACATAGATACAGTATGTGTCCGAGGTGTGAAACTGGCATGATGGTGTAAGACAGAAGAGCCAAACCAAACACTATGTCCACAATAATAACAAGATGTGGAGGAATGTGTGAAATATTTCACCTCTCGAGAAATGGAGATATGCAAAATCTCATGCAGATCATCAAGAAACAAACTTGAAATGGATAAAATATGCACATAAAGTTTGATCAAAAGGACCAAGGGAGAGGGAAATGATTTGGTCTGAAAGGTGCTACATTGTTAGACTTCTTTATAGAAGTATTTATCATGTTGTGAAACGTTCCAAGCTTCACTAACAGCTGTTTTGACGGCTCTTGGGCCTACAATGCCAGTAAAATATCTTTAACTGAGTGTGTGTGTATGTGTGTGTGTGTGTGTGAAGGTGAAGGGAATGCTCTGCTCCCTGTAAGTATTAATTCTTGTACCCTCAGGGAGGATTGGCAGGTGAGTAGATCTACGCATTTGACAGTTTGTCTAATAAGTGCTAAAGCCTTCTCAGGTCAGCGGGTCATGTTCACATGCGTTATGGTGTGTTTGCAGTGTGTGAACGTCTGTCTGAGTGTGAGTAAAGCGCATTCCGTCTGTCCTTTATGAACCTCAGAACTATGCGTCACATGGAAGTGCGGCGTCTCCCAGGCATGTGTGTGAGACACCTGGATGTTTTTCCATTGCCATCTGCACACATAAATCTACTCATTCCTGTCACTGTCTAAATAAATATGTCATGACTAAGCGCTGTTAACCATCAAAGACAATAGATTTTAAGAAAATTCCGAAGTCTAATTCAAAGATCAGAAAAAGGGCCAACATAAGAGGAAAACCGCAGCCATTAGCTTTTAAGTGAAGGGAAATTGTCAGCACAGCTGGCGGTATGTTAATAAATCTTGATAAAGCTCAGTCTGAACGAGGTTCAGGAATCAACTTCTATCAGGCAGCAGTTATTGCTCTAATAATGACAACTAATCAGACTGTAGGAGGAAGCAGAAGATTAGAAATGTGTGTCTTGTGCGTGGCTTCTGGGTGGTCTGTCTGAGATTTTTATTGTGGCCGTGCACTCATGCTTTCCTCTGAGAAAGAACTGCTTTCTGCAGGACCTCAAGGTGAGATGAGTGTCATGACGATTTCCTTTCACTTAAAAGAGTATGTCCCGATTTAGTCGTCTGGTTTTGTTCGTACAAAAGCAGCAATGTTGTTACTCAAATTTAAAACAATTTAGATTTGATATATATACTGTATGTTCTTGCTGATCCGCACACACTGGATGCCTTCCTTGACGCAAACCTCCCGTTTTATCTGGACTTGGGACCAGCATTGCATGCAGTGGCTGGGTTTGGGCACTGGGTGAGATTTGAACCTGGACCTTCCGCACAGGAGGCGAGAAACTCACCACTTAAGGTTTCAGTTATCACTCTTCAGTTTGAGAACTAGTCAAGTCCAAATTTGTAAAAACCCAGATAAAGTCAAAACCAGAATAAAAAAAGTAATTAACATAGTGCAAATATGCACTGGTCATAGAAAGTTCTGGGGGTCTGTGTAAGTCATGTTTGTAGGTTTTCTGGGATACGCACATGACAGAACACCTCTTCCAAAGTGATGCGGTAGATCCAGCTTGTATGTCACAGTCTGTATGGTTTGGGATCTTGACGTCATTGGGGTTACTGCTGGGTCATACTGTGACATTGCTGCTCTATGCCATTTTATGTATTCTTTTGTGGTTTGTGCTACTTGTTCGAGGTGAGGGGTGTGCTCCACCACACTGTGGCTCTATCCAAACCAATTGTCTAGTGTGGGATAGTCTGTGGAATTAGCATTCCATGGGAATAGTGGAACTGTGGAACTAGTTACCCGTGCACTCACTGCAATGGGGTTATCGATGAGTGGCAATGTGATGAAAGGAGCTCTGAGCATAGTCAACCCAGGGGAGAAACTGAGTCCAGACATCTTGGTTTTCAGCTTAGAACTTACTTAGGAGAGGGTGATCTCTTGATGAGCAGACACCACCTGCCTACTGTAGTAGCTTGTGGGTGATCACCTGAGGTTAGGCTGGCTGTGGCTTCCAGTTTTTCCATGAAATTGGTCCATATCCAATACATAAATTGATTGCCCCTGTCACTCATGATGTCTTCACAAATGCCAAAGTATCAAAATATGTGTGTAAACCCGAGCTTAGCTGTTTCAAACGCAATGGGAAGGCTTAGAAACGGAATAAGACGCAGGAAATTAGAGAACCTGTCAAATGGTCAGGTCAGCCAATGCACAAGGCTAATGGGGGCGGCCTTATTAAAACAGCCAAAGCCAGAAACTGACAGTGCAGTCTCTACAAGCTCATGACAGCGGCCGACTGGGTGGCCTCCCCAGTGACGTTCATGTCAGAGGCCAACCTAACAGCCTCTAACCAGATGTCAAAGCCAGAGGATGAAAAGGCCCTGCAAGCCACTCACCAGGTAGTCATTTTGGCCCGTTGCAGTGCGAGTTGCACCACGTTTGGTCCCCTGGCCTGGCCTGAGGCAGCTGATTATGTATAACTTGCCTGGTGGTCCAGAACTTCCGCAGAGCCGGCGTTGACACATCAGGAGGCATGCAGTAAAGGGGTGCTTTTGACAGGTTAGCATCCACAGAGGTGCAGGGCTGTAGTACCCATGAGCCTCTGCACATCACATGTTCACAGACATCTGAATCACGTCCATGCACAATGAGTACCAGTATTGGACCTGTGTCTGTTGTCTTATATGTTGTGGTAAGGCTATTTCATGCTTGTCTAGTTTATGTTTGTGTTTCTGTTTTGTAGTCCTCGTCTTTGTTCACGTGTGTTTTACTGAATGAAATATGTCGCAGTTGTGTCCATCACCATCCAATTAAAGGAATAATGGAGAGAAAGGAATAACTAAGCTATAATAAACCTGGATCAGAAGATAAACTATCATGTAAAGTCCTAAGACTTTTTTCTTTATTGTAAGCTATATCTATTTTTGTACAGTATTATATTAAAAATGGATCACAGTGAACAAATTTTTTGACCCTGTCTGTGAAAATTCAACTTAAGTGTTTTTTTTTTTTTTTTTGGTTGGTTTTTTGGTGATTCACTGTTCTGCATAAATCATGTGTTGAATTGATTTATGTAGAAAACTGTGAATCACCAAAAGTGACTATACCTGGGGTTTCATAGACACAGTCACATTAAGTCTTTGAGTCGTGTTTATGAAAGCAGAGGCATAATCCATAACTAGCTTGAACATCACACCTTTTCTCCTCCAGTTGCGACATACACTGATGGAGTCATATTTATGAGGGACTTGTCTCCGGTAATTTATCTTAGCATTTGTCCCACCCGCTCTTGCTAAGGTCTGTTAGCTTATGTATGAGTGTTTGCTGAATAATTTCCAACCAAAGCAACCCAATCTTTCTTGCTTTAAACAGAGCCTGAGGAATTCCACAGCTGTAACCCTTCCACCTAAAGCAAACAGGTTTTCTTTTTAATAACCACAGCCACTTCAACAAGTCACATCGATAACTTTGCGGGACTAAATATTTGGTTTCGTAGAAGTGAAGCGAAAGGCAGTAATAGGATGCTGTCATAAAGATCAAAGATTGACCTCCTGGTGACTTTTTCTTTGGCTTTCGTTTGACACAGTTGGCCGCTCCGTCACAGCTAACCCTGCCCTGTTGCTCTCTTATTGGCCAGGTGGTTCTGTGAGGGCCGCGAGCTGCATCACTGTCCTGATATTCAGATCTGCCAGACTGGTGACCTGCACACGCTGGTGATTGCAGAGGCTTTCGAGGACGACACGGGCAGGTACACCTGCGTAGCGTCCAACGCTTTGGGAGCAGACAACACCTCTGCCGAGGTCTACATCGAGGGTGGGAATCCTGTATAGACTCACACTCACAAACATTTTATTTATGTTCCACTACTCTCTCTCTCTCTCTCTCTCTCTATCTCTCTTTCTCATTCTTGCTTTTTTACCTGCCATCTTCAGGAGCCTCGTCTTCAGACTCAGAGGGGGAAGGATCTGCTTCCAGATCCAAGTCAGGAGCCATGCCACAGTATGTGTTTCAGTATAACCACTTCGACCTTTGACCCCTCCCTTGACATTTGAACCAGGACAATTGCCCTTAAACTAATTCATACTGCTCGTAACAGCTTTGTCATGGCTTTTAACGGCTTTCCAATAAATCAGGAAAGCAGCTACAATGTCAGAATTCTGTGCTTACATGTTTACTGTCCTAATCAATTTAATTCCGTCATCTTTTCCTGAATCACGTTATTTGACGTATAGTAGAATAATCCATCTTTCCTTCTTTCATCCCTTCTCGCCGCCTTTTCTTTTTCCTTCTTCGTAGTAATTATTTGTTGTACAGTATGTCCCGGGTTTGAAATGACATCACGAGGGGTGTTAAAGCCTGCACGTTTGAGCCTGCACTCATATTACTCCACGGCTGATTACAGAATTCAGACTTTTCAAAATAATCTTTTTTTTTCCTCCCTTAAACCTGTTGTTAAATTATTTCTCTGATTTGCTTCTCACTTTTTCGTCTGCCTTTTTCATGATGTCATTTGTATAATTATGCCTAAGTCAGCTACACCCTTTACCCAACCCATAGAAACCACAGAAATATCTTATATTCTCACTTAATCTCTCCTGAGTGAAAGATCATAATGGCTTCACTGCAAAAAAAAGACAACTTCGCAAGTGAATTTTTTTTTTTTATCTAGCCAAATGAACCTATACTTTTTTAAGTTTAAAATAAGTTTATAATAAATCAAATATAAGATGATTAAGATCATTTCTCACTAAATGTTAATGAAATTGCAGGCAAAGATGTCTTGTTGTGTGCCAGATAATTTTACTTCTTTCAAGAAATAAATGACTAAAAACTGATCGAAATGGCACGTAGGATTTCATATTCAATCAGGTCGTCACATATATTACATTTAATTTGAAGATTGGAAAGAAAGAAGCATGAAAATTATAGAACAAGACATTTTTGCTTACAGTTTCAGTAACCTTTGACTAGAAATACGCTTACTTATCTTATATTTTGTTTTTTGTAAATGTATTTAAAGAAACTATAGATGGTTTGGCTAGATTCAAGACTTATTCAGTTGCTTAGAAGCTAAGATCTTTGAACCACATTTCAAGTAAAATACATCTCTCAAATTGGCAGCAATTTTTTAAATGTTTCCAGAAACATTTTCCCCCCCAATTTTTTTTTTTTTTTTTTTTACAATTTATTACACTACTAACACAGAGGGGTCCAAAAAATCTAAACACATTCAGATCTTCAAACTAAATTTAACATATAACAACATGTTTTGTTGAAAACTAAAATTAAAAACCACTAACTGACTCTAATCCGATGTTAAAAAAAGTAACCTCCATCTTAGTTACAGCATCAACCAGTAAACAAAATAGAATAACTGGGATAATTAGATTGTATTTAGAAAAGACGCACCCAGGCTTGATTACTGCCAGAACTTTTGGATCTAAACATAACTTAAATAAAAGCAATCAGAAGTAGACTAAACTGACGAGTAGCACAATAAGTTCTGCATTCAATAGAGAATCTTGATAAAGTTTTTAAATTAGTCTGGAAATTTTTTACAAATCCGTTTCTAAGGCATTGGGACTACAGGCCAACCCAGTAAGAGTGATTATCTCCAAATGGAGAAAACTTAAAGCAATGATGAATCTTTCCATCTCTTCCGTGGGAGAGTTACAAGATGGGAATACAGTACATCTGCTATCCACGAGAAACCTAAAGCCTCACATCAGGTTCTCCAGAAAAGAAAAACACATGATGACTCCCTAAGCATTTTACAGTGATGAACTTTATGGAAGACTTGGGTACTGTTACATCTGACACAAAGCTAGCACGGCATTCCACAGTCAGAACATCATAGCAAGAGTGAAACATTGTCATAGTGTGATCTGAAGAACAAGGGCAAGACTACTTCGGAATAGTTTTGGTGTGGTCTAGACAAAGTTCTGACTTTAACTTGATTGTGATGAAACAAAGCCTCAAACGAGAACAAATACACTCGTAAAGATTCAATTAGTTCAGTAGTTGGATGTGATGCATGCACAAACAGACAGACAAACAGACAGGCAAAAATCTCCATAATCATCTTGATGTGTCCTATTACTCATCTTACATCCCCCATTAAATCATTTTTCGCAAAGATCTTCAATGTACAGACTTTACAGTTTTAGAGATAATGTTGCTGAGTCTAGACCTGAGCAACTGAAACAATCCCAGATCCATGTGATTGCACAGTGGGCATCATGCATGATGGGGATGGATGGCACTTCCATTGCTCCAACATCCAATCTTTATGCAATATGAAGCATTTTTTGTCTTATGAGTCTCACTAACAAGGGATTTTCTCATGGTCACACAGCTGGTTAGTGTGTGTGTGGAAATGCTCTCACTTTCACTATTAAACATAACACTATCTTTCCAGGTCTTGATATTGTGTTGAAGGGTTTCTAACTCAGCTCAAGTGATTTTTGATCTCTTCACTTCTTTCCTCTGCTTGGTTCAGCCCAATAATTTGACCCTACTGAGTGGGGGACTTTTTTGGTCACACAGTGTATGTTATTAAGTTTATGGAGGAAATATTTTTTTTTTTTGACATAGGTGTCACATAACAATTTCATAAAATAGATAGGACAGGAACCGAACCGAGGAGCTGAGCCGAATCGGACCCTTCAACCGAATCAAGGTTAATAAGCCATGTAGCTGCCTTCTGGATCCACATCCGGCCGTTAGGGATTAATAGGCCGAGACCAACCTCAAGCTTTCAGCTTTTTGACTTTTTTTTTCGAAGGATGTTGCCTTTGATTGAGTGTGAATGCATTTACTTTTGCACTCGGTAAAGCATAAACAAAGGAAATGGAAAATCTGTGAAGGAAAACTGTTGATTCAATTTAACTTGGCTGATTTTGGACTAGACTGTGTGCAGCGTCTTTGAGTAACTCTGAAATATTTCCTTAGGGCTCAGAAGAAAACAGCGTCGGTGTCCTTAACCATTCGCACTTCTTCACCGAAAAGCCCTGATAAACCGTCCCTCCGCTCCACACTGCTCCAGCCACTGTCACAGAGAGTAAGTCACACACACACACACACACGCACACACACACACACACACACACACACACGCACACACGCAACCATGCACACACACAAAGGCCAAAAAAAGGAACACTTCCATGTGTCTGGAAATCTCATTAGGTATAACAGTAACAGATTTTTGAAGTATAAGGAATACATTTATACTATATATATATATATATATATCTGTAAAATATCACCTAATTGACAGAAGAAATGTCTCTCTCTCTCTCTCTCTCTCTCTCTCTCTCTCGCTCAGGTTCAGAGTCCTGTCTCCCCACAGTACACTACTGATGGACCTCACTCAGGGCCCCCAACCTTCACCAAGGTATTTAAAAGAAAATGAAACAAAAAAACCTCATCAATCATCTTTCACTCCATCTGCCCATCACTGAAATGTTTAATTCCTCTACGCATTAATACACTTCTATAGGGAGGTATGTGAGTGTGCGTTAGTCTTATTTCCCATCTTATTCGATTTCTCGTGTTCTGTCTCTTTGTAGTTATTGCAGGATGCTCAGGCGTGTGAGGGGCAGCTGGTGGTTCTGGAGTGCAGGGTGAAGGGAAACCTGCCGCTCCGGGTTCAGTGGTTCCGGCAAGGTCATGAGATCCAGGACTCGCCTGATTTCCGCATCCTCCAAAAAAGTAGGAGCGTATCACCAACACCCTGACGGCACTAATGGTTAATGCTGTGAAAGTTCTGACTTTTTATTTTTTTTTTACTACATACTTTGTTTAAACAGCCACAAAACAGCTGCTGTTCCTCAGTGCTATCGATGACAGGATGCCATGAAGAACGTATGGTTTAGTGTAAATGAACTGAGATGTACGGTATTCTGTGGAACTGCAAGCTCAATATAAATTATTGAAAAGTTACACACACACACACACACACACACACAGCACTTCTGGGAAAATCGGACAAATTAACCATAACTACCTATTAACTTTGGAGAAAGTGCGAACTGACATATAAAAACCGAGCAAAACAGGAAACTGACAAAGCTACTACTAACACAATTATGTCTCTCCTCTCTCTCTTCTCTCTTTCTTCTCCTTCTCTCCCAGAACCCAGATCTGCAGCAGAGCCCGGTGAGTGTGGCTCCTGCCCTGACATGCAAAACAACACAAACACATGGCACACACATTTATCAACTCGCTCACAAACACTGCTTTAATCTTAGCGTTAGCGCACCGGTGCTCATGATATCATCGCTGCTGAACCAACTTTTGAATCAGAACGTAGGTGGAAACAATTACGAGCGAAAACTAACACAAACATACACTTCCTGTGGAGTCAAAAGGGTGTGATACGTGCTCTGTGCGTCACGCCTTTCAGCTCATGTGTGTTTGTCTGTATAAGTCTGCAGGTGATGTTTAAACAGGATTAAGCTCTTCTTTTCAGGTGAATCACATGTAGTCCTGACAAATTTTTATAACATGTCTGTGTTGCCACACCTGTCTGAATTGCCTGTCACATGGACCTGGGACACATCTGGATCACCTCACCAGCTGTTTATCATGTCACCTGATTAGCTCTGAAATCCTATCACGGCCTTCGTCACAGCAGTGTTAAATTCACCACCATGTGTCTGATGATGAAATCATGCTGTGTTTGACTAAGAAATTATATTTCTTAAGAAATACAGTATATTGTGAAACCTCATTTCACAATAGACACAAATTAACCTTGAATCTTGGATCTGATTTATAAAGTTGGAATAAAACATGGGGGCCTTGGTCATTGAAGCTAAATGATGATTAGTGATCCAGATTTGTACTACATCACGCCTAAACTGTAAATACTTTGTATACAACGATGTGCAAAAGTTTTGAGCCCCTCTAATTCCTTCATATTTTGCTTCCAGAGAGCTAAACTTTTTTGCATTTTAATGTAGTTTTGATGAATAGCTCTCCGGGCGAGACACAGATGCAGATGATGACAGATGATCAGGCCAGTGATTAGTATCCTGGTGATGCTGAATGCAGCATTCGCAGCCATGGTCACGTAATGAAGCTGTAATCAAAGTGTAATTGCTGACTCCTGTGTTTGAACCAACAGAAGAGATCTGCACTCTGGTGATAGCCGAAGTTTTCCCTGAAGACGGAGGCCTGTTCTCCTGCAGTGCCACAAACCAGTATGGCTCCATCAGCTGCAGCGCCCAGCTCACCATCCTGCCAGGTGGGTTTCGATCTCAATCTAAAGGACTACATGTTAAGTCAACCTTGTTTTTTTTTTTCCCTAAGGAATCAAATCATGAACATCAAGATGGAGGAGTTTATGCTTTATAGGATAAATGTGACTTTATTATACACTACACATTATTTATGTGCAACAACATTTTACCATTATAACAAAAATCTTCTTCTTTTTTTTAAAAAAAAGATGAGGCAAATTTCCAAAAAAAAGTCAATTTTTTTCAAATCTGATTTGTTTTTTAATTAGAAAAAGTGAGATTTGTGCATGTCGCGAGTCTTGCCATGCTTTAGTTTGCTATCCTCTGTGTGTATAGAGAGTGCTCTGGGAGAACACGAATACCTGTACAGGGGAAGCTGATCCAGGCACAACTCACACATGTCAAGGGCAGAGTGTTTATTTCGGATGCTGGATCAGCACAGCTATTTATAAGGCAATCAGAGTAGAGCTCTGACCCAAATAAACAAGGATTCAATTGGGACATAAAGAGAACAACAAACAGTTCATGTGCATTCCTGTAGTTTTAATTTGGCAACGGGAAGACCTGTATAAAGTCTGGGTGTGTCATAAACAGTTTTTTTTTATTATTTATTCAGTTTACAGTGGAAAATTGTATTAATACTGTATATCCATTAATTAATTATTATTTTATTTATTTAAACCTCTTTAAATAGAACTAAGAACAATATGAAAAACTTAATTAGTATAAGCTACATAAGGTCACAATTTTCTTGTGTATTTATTCTTAAACATCTATCAGTCTGCCTAATAATGATTATTTGAGTTACTATACACTTCTGGTCAGCTCATTCTGGTCTAGACATTCTTCTCTGGTTTCGTACACTGTAAAACAAAAAATATCATAACACAACAACCATAAAATTAAGGTAAAATACTCTAGTTTATATTATGTGCAAAAACATTACATTTACAAAAATTGTTATTTAATCTTTTACATGGTCACGTAATGAAGCTGTAATCAAAGTGCTGATTCCTATTCAAAAAATTTATGACAAACACATTCAATAAAGCAACAGCATTAGACATTTAGCAGGGAAACACTGTTATTTTACATATTTGTTTAAATTTAAGATCAAACACTTTCAAAAAAAGCAACAACACAAAAAACCCTGTTATTTAACAATTTTTAAAATAAATTTCTATGAACACAAATGTTCAATAAAGGGTTAGACAAACTTAAGATTTCAAAATTAATAAAATAGCCTGAATATAATATTTATAAAATCCCCCCCACCCCCACCCAAAAAACATTACATTTTTAGTATGGACATTAACCTTTATCTTATGAGTTTCATATTTAATTGAAATGTATTATCGTAATTTTACATGAATTGTATGTAATTTATAAAAACAGAAAAAACACAGTAAAAATAGTATGGTATTTTTACTGTTAATTTTTATTTTTATTTTTTTTAAATAATACTTAAAATAACAGTTAATAACAGATAATGTCTGTAATTTTACAGAGATTTGTTTGTAGTTAAAAAAAAATGAAAAACTACTATAAAATACTATAAAAAGTTATTTTCTGTAAAATTAGTTCTGTAAAATACTTTTAAATACTTTTTTTTTTACAATGAATAAATGTTTAGACACTGTTGTGGGTGAAAATCCCAGGAGCAGTTTCTAAAAACAACCACGCCATGGTCAAAATCACTAAAATCATATTTTTCACATTATGATGTTTAAAGTAAATGTTCACTGAAGCTCTGGACCTATTAGTGCATGATTTCATGAATTGTGCTCCTGCCACTTGATTGGCTGATTGGATAATTACATGACTGGCTGGAAGGTGTATTTATCTACAGCGGTGGCCAAAAGGATTAAGACAACATGTGCCATGTATTATAGTTCTCCCTGTGCACAAAACAGGTGATGTCACTAATTAGTTCTCGTCTGTCCTCCTGTAGGGTTGTGCTAATTAGAATCAGCTGGTTAAGTTAATGGATGGAACAAATATGTGGCAGGATTTTTTTCATTTTTGAAGGCACATAGGTGCAATCCACCTCTGCACAAAAATGGCTAAAACTAGGGAGATCTTCTGCGGAAAATTTCAGCACAACATCTTCAGTAAGCAATCAAGCAGCTATGGACTGAGTACTGCAGATGACTTTTAGACTCGATACTAAATATTTATTGTTGTCTAGCAACTTTATTGCATAAAATAATTATTATCTTGATTGACATTATTTAATAAATTTGAGAATGTCATTAAACAAAAAATCACTTTTGTCTCAATACTTTTGGCCACCACTGTATGTGAGTAATTGTGGTTATTCCTTTCTGTGCACTGTGGTATCTACGTTTATTACATATTTAGATTTTTTTTTTATTTGATACTAGACTGAATGTATAGTTTCTATATTATCGTTAACATGTTGAAAATAACATTTGAAATTGCAAAGACTTACTATAGTATCTAAAGTTTGATTGATGTATGATTATACTTTGTCCCTAATATGAAAGGCATACCAGGGCATATGATACATTGTATCTAGTGCACAAACAGGATCTTTATCTATACTTGTGTAAACAAAGATGATAACATAAACAATTTTCACTTAAAAAAGAAGAAATAAAATGTTTAATCATTTTATTCTGCGTCCTTTAATTTAGTGTCTGAAGACTCCCCCAGAAACGGCGTCCCCAGAGACGACAGTGTCTTCGAGGACAATCGATCGTTCCCACCTCCACCTCCACCCACTGAAATCAGCCTCCTAGAGGTCCCACCCAAAACACCGCCCAGTGCAGAGGCCTTCCAAATAAATGAGCTAGACATTTGGCCGAGTGTTCAGGCTGCCACTAATGTTGAGCCCCATTCGAACGGGGCATTTTCCAGCAGCAATATCCCCAGACCCCAATCAGCAGCGAGTATGAAGGAGACTCCATCACTTGCTGGAGAAGCTGCATCTCCTCCACCACCATCTCCAGCTAAAGAGGGTCCTCCTGTTCCCATTAAACCCAAACCCAGACTGTGAGTAACACATCGTTTTCCTGCACGCCGTCAGCATGTTAAACCTGGCTGATTTTTGCACAAAATGCGAGTGGCATCAGTTATTAAAGACAGCAAGCATTAAATACCTGTATAGTCCATCTGTCTAGTCCTGTTTTGTTTTATAAATGAGAGTTAGAGTAAACCGGTTTAAATACTGTAGGGGCAATCTTTGTTGAGTTTACTAATTTAACTATGTGCATTTTAATTACCAATTAAAAAAAAAATGTAATCTTTATTTGTACATAGGATCTGTACATCTAGGTATAAACAAACAAAGATTGATCCAAGCATATATACTGTATATTTATGAAATTCTTTTAGATATTGTATATAAATTATTATGTTTTAAATAATTAGATATAAATTTTAGGTTAAATAATGTGTAGGGTAGAAACATCTTAAATTAATATCTTTTAATAATAATAATAATAATAATAATAATAATAAATTAATAATAATAAATTAATAATAATAATAATAATATTTCTCAATATACACACTATTTGTTGCTCCATACAGAAAACCACACCTCCAATCATGCGGATAAATAACTTAATATTAATATTTTATATATATTCAAAAATATTTTTGAATAAGTCCAAATTCATATTACAAGGATTGAGATGTTTTAAGAATGTTTTAAATAATTCCTGCAGAAAGAGTAACAGTAGTCTTTTCTCAACCCTAAGAACATTGTATGTAGTATCAACAAGACATATTGCAAAAATATGTCTAGCTAGATTTTTTGTAAACTAGAGGTTGCACGTGGCTCCGCCCACGTGCAGATCCTATCGTCTGCGTCCTATCGTGTGTGTTCGACTTGCTGCTGCTCCTCATGCTGCACCATTGTTTCGGCAGCCCTTAACTCATATGTACCCGACAAATTTGTCACTGAGTGAGGCGTGACTTGTCTCTTAAAAAACTGATGATGCTGCCTACTGTTGTTTTGTGCAGTGACGAGCTCAGAGTATGACATAAAAGTCGTTGATGACAACAGTGACTGGTGCATACATCCGCAGCGTCACAAACAGAATTTCTGATTTCTGTTCTTTTATATATACTATGCATCCATCCATCCTTCAATCGAAGAACTTCTGTACCCCCAACAGGGGAACGTGGAGGCCAGTAGTGACCATTTTATTTATTCACATTTTAACAAGCAAGGTAGGACCTCTGGTCAACATTTCCACATGCATTCACACACCACTGGCAATTTAACAACGCCAGTCAGCCTAACCTGCATGTCTTTGGCCTGTGAGAGGAGTCCAGAGTACCTGGAAAAAACCCACCAAGCACGGGGAGAACATGTAAACTATACACACACACACACACACACACACGGACTTTGATGCTGGAATAGAACCCAGACACTGGAAGTGTGAGGCGATAGTACTATCCACTAACCAAATTTAAATCTCAGCAGCAAGAAGCAGAATATACAGTACATACAGCACTAATCAAATAAGTCCGGCATCAGATGTGTGGATCTGGTCGTGGTGACGCCAGCCTCAAGAGATGATTATTAAAGATTATGAAACCTCATGTAACATCATTTGGCATAAATTGTCAAAAGACATTTCTGTTTTGATGAAGGTTGTCAAACGGTTTAAAATTTTCTTTTGGCAAGAAGTCGTTGCTCCAGTGCCCTCTAAAGGCTTGTATTTGTTGTATTATTTGTTTGCAGAATTTAAAGCAAAAGGAGATGTTCCTAGTCTCTTCCTAATGCTGTTCTTCTGCAGCTCCGGACTGGCACTTCCAATAAACATGGCTTCCCCCGTTTCCGTACCATATTTAAGTGCTACAAACCGCAGTTTTCTTCTTCATTATGTACTGATATACAAAATAACAGGTGAAAAAGGCAGCGTTTAGAGCAGACGATGAAGCACAGAGTTAGAGAAGTATAGCACTGATATAGCTTCGGTTGCTTTTTGCTGGACTGTGTTGAGTATTGCGACAGTTTGCGTCTGCGTCTGCGTGTGTGTGTGCGTATGTGTGTGAGAGAGAGCGTACTCGATGGGGTTTTCGTGTGTTATGAATGCAGAAGGTCTTCTCTTGACCTTTCTGTTTCATATCATTTCAGGGTCAGGAGAAGTTGGCAGGAAATATAAAGGAATGTAAAGTAAACGTGTGTATGTGTGTGTGTGTTTATGTTCACACCATGTACTGTACATACTAAGCATTTTATATATTTATATATATGCAAGATAATAATTACTTAAGTAATGGATGTATTCAGGTTTAGAGAAGTGTTTTGACTTGAACACCCATCAACCAAGAATACTATTATGAAAATATATTCTACAATGTAGTAATGTCTACAAACTTTATAGACCATGTTAGGAACGAAATATCCCTGAATAATTTGCCAGAAAATGTTCGAACAACTTTAAATAGTTTTCTGGAATCTAAGTATTACCTGCACACTCACAATTTGCACCGGCTAGTGCACTATGGTGGCATGAGGTTCGAGGTGCAGCTCTAAATCTGCTGATGTACAGTAGCATGGCTTTTGTCTGGCCTGCAGATGAGAGTATGAAGGACCGTTTCATGCACATGAGGTTTATCCCTTCTGCTTCTGTTACTTCACACCCTCTCATTCTCTCCCTCGCTTCTGTGCTTGCAGACTGAATGATGTAGACGATGACGACTCAAACCAAAGGTAGTATGAATGGGCATTTGGATCATCCTGGATGCGTGTTCGTATATGTGTGTATGTGTGTACATGGACATGTGTGATGGGCATGTGTTGGGTGGTGAGAAAGACTCATTGTTTTTTATCAGGGCACTGAGCCAGCTCACTCCAATGGCTCACTGGTTGGCAAACTTGTGTCTTTGCTTGAGCTTCCACAAATGGCAAAATTTTTAAAGCTGCTTCCTCGGCAGATTTTCCACAATAACATTGCAGTGAGGCTGCCAGACACGACGGGATCTCCCACCAGGAGCCTAACCCCTTTGTAACCACCCTACCTAGCCTACCTCATCTTTCTGCCCTGCAATTTTGCTGTAAAAACAGAAATCCTATAATGACATAATTACCTTGGGGTCGTTGCTGCATGTCATGTAATGGCTTATCAGCCCTGTTCTGTATGGCCTCAGATCTCCATTCCCCCTGCCAACATTCACATTAGTATTTTGACCCTTGGCCTATCGATTCAGAGTTTCCATGTTCTGGCTAATGTCTCCCTGGAGACTCCCCGAGCCTAATCTTGTTGCCATATTAGCTAATCACTATTTAACATTTATTTGCTGCTAATTGTTGCCTTGTTAAGCTACCAAGTTTCATTCAAATGTTAATTGACTTTGCTATTAAGTCATTACATGAATTGTATAATTGTATGGAAGACGAACGGAAAGAATGAGTCTGTGGTTTGGTTGCTGGTCTCTCAATAAACCCTGAACAATCTTTCTCTGGAGCGTCTTCTGTTTCAGTGGTGAGCCCGAGCCGTTTGTTGTAACAATGATGAGTCTTTCAGTCAATCCAGCTGGCCAATAAACTGACCACAGTGGCTGTAATACACAATACCGTGTTACACTGCCAACTTCCTCTGGCCTCATCTGACCCCTCTGGTTTAGAGCTTCAATGGACATGTGCTGTCCATGTGTTATGGCTGTGACAAAAGATTGATGTCATAATGTTAACGATAAAGGGATCACTATTGTAAAAAAATAATAATAATAATAAATAAATCTTGTAAATATAAAATGTAGTGGTTATTAAGATTCATGTTTTATAATCAACTGTGTTGATGTCTGATTCCTGGAAACATTTCTATGAGGCGTGTTCAAGTCAAACTGGCACTTGTGATAAATTTCTGGTGAATGAAGACATAAAATCGTTTGACGATTACAGAAGAATCACAGTACGGTGATAAGTCTCATAGCCGCAGTAAAACATTTCGAATGGTGCAACAGCTTTAAAGAAGATCGTATGTCCGTGAAAGGCAGTCCCGGATGAGGTGGGTTTAATCCCACTGCAGTCGTTTCCGTCAACCTTCAGTAAGTGGAACGCCTGATCCTTGGAAATCGATGGATAACGAGAGCCACATCTGTCTGTGGGAACTGTACACACGATCATTGAACAACACCACTTGCACATTACAGGGACTCGGCTAGAAGTTATTGCCAATGCAAATTAAACACTGGCCTCCCAAGAACTCCTTTAATGGCGCAAACATGAGGAAATGGCTCCCAGCCAAGTTCCTGTAATGTGCAAGTGGTGTTGTTAAAAAATATGAAGTCATACATTGTCTTTTAAAAACAGGATTCCTTTGGTGATCAAGCCAAAAATCAAAGGAGTTCCTGAGAGGCCTGTGTTTCAGGCCTGAACCTTGATGGTACCCAAGCACCAGTGAAATGCTGGGATAGGTGCATTAGTGTAGCAGGAGATTATATGGAGAAATAAAGGGAGGTTTTACTCTCTTTACTCTAACGGTGTTCTGTTCTTCTGCACAATTAAAGGTTCGACTTGAACTCCCCGATATAATTTGACAAAGAGCCAATAAGTAATAACTACCACCCAACTTCCTTTAGCACAGGAAAAAGGCAGGAAGAGAGGACAGAATGGACATACAGCAAGTGAATAAATGAAAGTGTTGTTGAGGATGCAGGGAGTTAACTTCTTACACGGTTTAATGCTTTATAAAATCATTGTGTAAGAGAGGAACTTGTGAGGAAATATTAAACTGATAAGTAGCATAAATACCTCCCAATTTTCCTTTTATTATTCTGGAAAGTATATCATCGTGTTTGCATTTGAGTGAGTGTGTGTGTGTGTGTGTGTGTGTGTGTGTGATTTATGAGCTGAATATACTGAAAACATTGCGGGATTTTACTGGAACATGCCCCACCGAGTGTGAAACCCATATCATACAGCACCGATAACACCTGGAGCTTGTAAAATGTGTGTGTGTGTGTGTGTGTGTGTGTGTGGATCGAGTGAAGGGGGGGCACATGGGTTGTGGGGGGTGTCCATTTGCAGATGTGTGACTTGAGGCTATATATGCTCTTTCATTTGTTAAGCTGTGTGCATGAGTGTGCATGTGTCTGATGAATGAAGTGTAAGCTGGGTCTGGTGTCTGATATCTGCGTTCTCGGCTTGATGAATGCGTTAGCTCTCCTAGTCAGACATTTCACAGGAACTCTTTGAATTAGACTCTGATTATAACATATCGGTCGAGTGTGTGTGTGAGTACAAGCGTCTGTGTGTGTGCGTGTGTAGAGCTCTCGGTTCTGAAGCTAAAGTCTTGTCATGTACGTTTAGCCACTCCGTTAACACTACTAATGGAATTTCGGCAAGCAGAAAACCTCAAAAAGAAAGACGAGGAAAATAATTATAGCTCCACCGTGACAGAAATTCATGGACATAAAACAGTAATTATATTCTCGGAGTTCTGTATAATTACGTGTTAATGGATTTTTAGTGCAGTTTGTTCATCTGAAATGTACTGAATGTGGATCTGTAATAATCACATGGCCCTAAAGGTAGCTTTGAGAAACATTTGGCGCAGTGTTTCTTGCTAGTTTCGGTTAATAAGTTCTAGAGTTGCCTAGGACATGAACAGAACTGCTTAGCTTTGCATATTTTCCCGAAAGCCTACAATAGTTTGGATTCATAGACGGAGAAAGTTTTTTTTTTTTTTTTTTTTTATTTGTAAAACAGCAGATATTAAAATCCTGCACTCAACTTTATTAGGTGGTCCAGTTTACAGTGTTTATAACCAGTGTTGGGTGTTACGCGTTACAAAGTACTTGGAGTACTTTTTTAATGTTACGAATAAGAATAATCTAACGCGTTGAGTCCACCATTTAAGTACTCAGTTATTTAGTTATATTTTCAAAAATGTAATCCGTTAGACAATTAATGTAATCCGTGAGCCACTCAGCAGTCATACCGTTAGTGTGTGTGTGTGAAAGTCATCCTAAAGTCATCCCTGGCCCCGCCCCCCATAACCCACCCCCCTCTGTTAACCTGCTGTTACACCCCTATCTCATCTATGCAGTTTTACTCGCGGTGAGAAGCGGGTACCAGGCCGCCGCGAGTGACCAATTGACTTTCCGCAAAGTTTAGCAAGGTCCACAAGCTTCCGCGAGGAGCAACATGCGGAAAGATGGAAAACTAATCACAGCGCCAAAACTCGCGGTGAATCATGATGAACCGTACCTACGGCCACCGCGCGAAACCACGTAGGTGAGATAGGGGTATTAATGGGTGAGATAGGGGTATTAGTAGTTAACAGATTATAGGCCAAACTTCACTGAGTGATGATGGTAGAATAATTATAACGGTCTTGACTAAAACAACATGCATGAGGAATCACAAAAGAGTTTTCATTTTCAGCAGTGAAAAAGTACTCAATAGTTACTTTTATCAGAAAGTAATGATGTAATGTAACTGCTTACTTTTTAATTTTGTAATGTAATTAGTTATTTTAAAAGGTAACGTCGCCTAAAACTTTTTATAACATTCCATCCTTCCGTATAGGGACCTCTGTAGTCCTACTAGGGACTGTAGAAGCCAATGGTGACCATTGAATTTTTTTCATTTTACAACTTTGGTAGGACCTCCGGTCAAAATCTTTTGAACATTACATATCATTGGATAGATTTTGAATAGGTATTGATATAAAGTGGTAGCTGAGATACATGCTTAAGTCCGGACTGCACAATACTGCGGCATTAGACATGCTCAATCCTGTAAAGGCGAAGACAGACTACAAGCATGCGCTGCCTAAGGTCAGAGGTCAGTATACACCATGCCTGGAGGGAACTAATGGCTGTAGATGAAATCATGACCAAGCAAGAAGGTCATACTGAAACACAAGCCATTTTACTTAAAATCAGTCTTATTAGTGACTGGTTTATCAGCAGATCCGAAGTGACTGTTAGATGAGAGATGATTTGAGTCATTTGACAGGAAAAAATGTCGACTAGTAGTTACACTAGACTTAGGGCAGTTATATCTTGACGACGTCTTATGGCACAGCCGAGGGCCACACGTCCACAGATCCACTTTAGTTTTGAATTCTCCTTAAAGAACTAGACATTACGTGTGGACATACTTGGCAGTAGCAGCAGGACTTGCTGGCTGCATTGCTCTCATTCCGCTCAGATTAAAAGAGCACAGTCTTCACGAAAGCCTTCCCACCACTGTGAGGCTGTTGCCACAGAGACCGAAGACAACTGCAGCAAACTGTGGTTCGCGTGCTCTCAAACTGTCTGGCATCTGAAAATGTCTGTCTTGATTTCCCACTCCCTCAATCTCCAGCTCGATCGTTTTTGCACAGACGTCTGTCTGGCAATCTGCAGTGTGCTGCTGCTGCTGGTTTAGACATGAAACATGCTGCTAGTTTAGACATTGAAACTCGTGTCCTGGGGTTTTTGGTTATGCCAAGCCTTATTTTTCTTTGAACTAATAAAAACTACAGCTAACAGTGTGTTCCTTGTCAAGGTCATATATTGGTCACGGTTCTATAATAAGAAGATTCAGCATCAGTATGTGTCTCCGGTCAGACACGTGGCAGAGATGCGGTCAGGCTTAAGATGCGTTGAGCTGCTCCAAGTTGCACTAAGTGCCAGCGTTTATGATTAAGGGCTTCGTTTCCAGGCATGACATTTATACAATGTTTATTTAGATGGCACAGTGAAGTTTGTAATTATAGAACCGTACACTGATAAATCAGACATTAAGGTTCTGTGCTTGTGAACAGAAGGTTATTGGGAACCTCCTTAAATCCCAAAGTCCACAGCTAAAGGTTAAAGGGGAGGTGTGAAGGTTAACAAGGACATGAAGCCACCCAAACACTTGCAGTACAACACAGTCAGAGGACAGTCCAGTCAGAGGACAGTGGTATCTACTGTAGCTTCTACTGCATACACAAGCTCAAAGACGCCTACGATTGGTGCCGGTGTCACTGTGGTTGACCAAGGAGGGACGGTACGTTTACAGTATTTGGCAGACACGATTATCCAAGAGTGACTTACGTTTTCATCTTATTATATCTTATATCTGAACATTTGAGGGTTAAGGGCCTTGCTCAAGAGCCCAACAGTGGCAATTTGGTGGTGCTGGGGTTTAAACCTGGGACCTTCCAAGCTGTAGTCCAACACCTTAACCACTGAGCTACGCCTGCCTGTAAATCATTCCTCCGACCCAGGACGCATGGCAAAATTTTCCGTCCTTGGCTCACGGCTATAGTCACGTCAAGATTGTTTTTCGTTTTACGCTTTGTTTTGTGAAAGTGTAATCAGACACATTTACAGCACAAAATGTCGTTTGATCATATCTCATGTCAGTTTAATGCTGATCCAATGTTTCCGATTACAGATCCGGATTAATCATGTAGAATTTGGTCAATTTAAACTGAAATGATTTTTTTTTTTAAACAAATGAATGATATCAGCTCAATGTTTCATAGAACTGCTTTCCAACATCAACATCAGACTGCTTTTGGGAAAAACAATCTTACTCTAAATAGCGTTCTGTGTGAATCATTTCAGTCTGAGTTTTAGCATTCAAGAAAAACCAAGAATGAAGCGTCACTTCTGGTCAGCGTACAGAAAAATGTGCAAGCGTTTACCTCTAAATCAGTGTTACCATTAATAGCAGGAAAGCTCTCCTGCTTATGGTTGATGTAAAGCTCGAGCGCTCGGGTCAGGCGCAGACACATACTTCTCCCGTGACTCAGCTGCATTCACCTCAGCAGCAGGGTTTGCTTTATGAGGTGTAGCTTGTAAAGCGGTTAATGGTGTATTAACAATCACTTTCTTGTAGAGGCGTTGCGTGTGGTTATAGACGAGGAATCGGTTGAGGAAAGAATAAATGTGTTACACAGGAAACTATGTGCACAACAGTGTTTTACACAGGCACGTACACAATAAAATCATGAGACTTTTACAAGACTACTTGTGGACTTTGTGATGGTTTGATAGTTATGATATGCTTAAATCACTAGTGTGTTCACACCTCTATAACTCACTCACTCATTGTCTATAACGCTGTATCCTGTATACAGGGTTGCGGAGGGCCTGGAGACTTAGGGTATGAGGCAGGGTAAACCCTCCATGGGGTGCCAATACATCGCAGGACACACACACACACAAATACACACTCTTTCACACACTACGGGCAATTTTGGAACACCAATTAGCTTAATCCACATGTTTTTGGACTGTGGGAGAAAACCAGACCTGAGACGGGAAGCTAACCTGGACTCTATAAATCATTAATCATTTTGTAAAAATGATTTATTTACCAATCATGGTGAATTTTGTAAATGTAATTTTTTTTACAAAATGATGCAAGCAACAACTCTTATAATTGATTATTAGAGGTTTAATTAAAATTTATTTGAGCAAAAAATGTTCAATGAATTCATTCTGCAGTTCAAAGACAGGATCTAATATGACAAAGACATGCAAACTGTACCTATGAATTTAGGTTAGAATGTTATGATTTTTAGTTTCTAGGCTTGGAGAAATTTTGGATAACATTCTGAAAACATTTTTTGATAACATTCCAGAAATGTTTGAGTCTACAAATGAGTCTGGTTCCTCTCACGGTTTCTTCCAACTGACATCTCAGGGAGTTTTTCTTTGCCGCCATTGCCCTCAGCTTGCTCATCAGGGATTGATTCATACATATTTTCTCATTCATACTCATTTTCATAATTTTCTTTTGATACTATAAGGCTTCTTTGCGACAACGGCCATTATTAAAAGCTCTATAGAACTTTTTTTTATTGAATGTCATTCTGGCAACACATTTGATAATGTTTTGGATTTCCAGAACCCAGAATGCTTTTCAAGTTTGATTTCCATAATGTTATTTAGCATGTGTTCTACAAATGTTTGTCAGTTTTGATTGGCATAATTAGAGAATGTTTGTTTTCTTAGTGCTTGGTGGGTTTCCTCTGGCTACTCCGGGTTCCTCCCACATTCCAAAGACATGCAGGGTCAGCTAATAGGTGTTTCCATTTAGCTCATAGTATGTGAGTTATTGTGTGCTTGTGCACCCGGCAATGAATTGGCACCCTGTGCAGGTTGTACCCCGTCTAGACCCTAGTATTGGTTCCAGGCCTCCCATCACTTGAACAGGATAAGCGGTATTGAGAATGGGTGAGATTTCCATAATATTCATTTTGGTAATCTAATGTTTTAAGAATGTTAGTTACATAACAATGCAAAAGAACCTTCTGAGAACCTAATGAGAACGTGAATGTTCTGGGAATGTTCCCTGTTAGCTAAGGTAGGCTGCAGACGGAATAACAACACCTAATGCAGGAGATGAGATGAAATAGTGCAGGAGAAATGTTTCCCAGAACATTCATTTAAAGGTTGTATTCCTAACCTCTTAACAGGACGAACCCTCTCAATCCCAGATAATAACGATCATAAACTTGGAATCTCAAGTTCTTTAAAATTTTGGAAACAAAAATGATTGAAGCTAGTGTAGACATCATGGAGGAGATAAAAAAAATCATGACTAATAGACACACTTTAGTTTAGATCACTGTGCGGTGTGTGTCCAGTTAGGACCTGAAAATAGTCCTGAGTGACATAATTACAATGGAATAGTACATTATCTGCATGGTATATTATAGTTTCTCCTATGGTAATCCCCAATGGTTACACGGCAACATTACATTTTAGTGAAGCGTTCCCAAATGTTCATTCTTAGTCATTAGTGGTCAATCCCATCTTGATGTTTTCAGTGCACTCTTATGTAATGCATTTCAACTGAACTGTGTAATAGACTAATGCACATATAATATGGGAATACAGGTAGAGCGAAGTGCTAACTCCGTATCACGTAGCCTACTTATAGATAACATTGTGTACATAATGTGTGACATGGGCAGTGTTCTGGAACAACTGGAGTGAACGCATGGGTGTTTCATTCATTATTTATACATATCTCAGGTTGTGATGGCATTTATGTCAACGTGCCTTGGAATTCCAGAATGGACATACTGTAGGAAGGAAAGCCTGAGAATGAGAAAGAGATTGAGGAGCTCTAACAGAACAGAGACAAAATGGAAACAGGGATTGTACATTATGGTGAGGCGGGGGGGGGGGGGGTTAGAAATTTGAGAGATATGAGATGTTTTAAACGCGACAGGGCATGGCAGGACACTTGGATCCTGACAGGATGGAAATACAAAGACTTTCCTGATCCTCTGCTCGATAATCTAAAAGCCTCCAGTCCACTGAGAGCCACATGGTATGTGGAACTGAGGTCTCACACACTTACACACACACACATACAAAGAGCGACTGCATTGTTTCCGGGTGAAGTCAATCAGCAGCTTAGTGAAAGCACTTGGCAGGTGTTTCAGTAAAGTGTGTCACGAGGTCGTGGACACAAACCCCTTTAAAACAAGTCTCAGATCTTGTTTGATGTAATTGATAAGACAGATGTTTTTGTGAAGTCAAAAATAGTGGTTGTTCAATTTAGTGGTTGTGAATAGTTGTTGTATCTCTGACGAGATAAAGAATAGGAAGTTATCATGTGATAAAATCACTGGAATAATTTTGGATTATTCTTGGCTAGGTTTCTCATGCTCTTCAAACTATTTTAAATCAACACTAAGATCAATAATGCGTAACATAATAATTAATAGTTTTTAATAATAAAGGTTTCTGTACACTGATTGATGGAGTCTGACTGCGATGATGCAGCAGTGAATGTTCACCCGTTGGGCCTTTTTCTTCCAGCCATTAAGAAGTGACACACACACACACACTCACACACATACACACACACACACACACACACACACTAATTACTGGAATCTAATGAAACGTGTAAGGGTGAGATGCATACAGGATGTAGAATGGCAGATATATTGTAGGCTGTTCACCAACTTGAAGTACAGAAGTGTGTGTTAGTTCATAGACACATTTTCAGATTTAAGCCTTATTTGCACTTGCTCAAGTATGTAATAAATTTAAAAGGACCTCTACTCATGACTTGATTAAATAAAAACTTAAAATAGTAAAACATTCCTGTATATGTACAGTGCATCTCATTAAAATTCAATATCATAAAAAAGGTAAAACTTAAATATTTTAGTTTCACTACATGTAAAGTCAAATATTTCAAGCATTTATTTGTTTTAATTTCCATGCCCATGAAAATAGAAGAAATCCAGAATATTATAATATTTCCTAAGACTTGCTTTTCTAAGCACTGACTCCAGCCTCACTCCACTCTTTGTAAAGCTCTTCCAAGTTGTTAAATCAGTTTTGCTTGACAATCTTCTTATGGCTTCAGTCCTCCCTGTTGCTTGTGTACCTTTACCTACCACAGTCAACTTTTCATAAATATGCTTCAATATACAGTAGTGCCTTCTGTGGCATTTTCTCCTTGTGGAGGGGGCAACGATCGCAGCCTGAGTCCAGAATGTGTGAATTTAACTTTTTAAGTTAAATTTGAATCATGTACTGAAGTAACAAGTCATGAAAGTTATGATTATTGTGTGTGTGTGTGTGTGTGTGTCTGTGTGAGGGGGCTGTAGGGACGGGTGGAGGAAAAGGCCCAGCAGGTAAACATTCACTGCTGTGTCATTACAGCCAGCCCCCATCAGACACAGAAACTGTGTGTGCGTGTGTGTGTGTGTGTGAACATAACAGGAAACATTTGACAAAAACATTTGCTGATAACAGCATGCTATATATTTTTTGCATGTAAAAACATAGCACTTCTGTCGATTAAATTAAGCTTTTCATGAGGTCTATAATTTTTTTTGGAATTCTTCTTCAAATTTCAACCTGAAAACAAAAATGCAAAAAAATGTTCATTATATTAATGAAACAATTGTTGGTGCATTACAGAAAGCTATACCTGTCTATTTACTTTAATGCCTATCTGTGTAGTAGGGATGGAAATCATCAGGCCGCCTTCGATACAATATTATCACGATACCTCAGGGCCGATTCAAAGTATCACGATTTTATAAATATCCAGATTTTATGTTATTTCCCCCCAATTTTGATACTATTTTAAACTTAAAAAAAATCATTGTTTTTCTGACTTAGAAAACAAGCGCAGCATTTAAACAATACAAACTAACTTCAGATACAAGAGTTAAACTGAGCAGCACAAATCTCTGTCATCCGCCATCATCATTATTATTATAATTTCTAAACAAACTGAGTGAATAATTGAGGGAGTGCTGAGTAAAGCTCTATTAAACCTGTAGAAGAATCGATTTTCCCCTTCTACTGTGTGTGTGTGTGTGTGTGAGAGAGAGAGAGAGAGCGCGAGAAGGTTGAGCTTTTATTATGACGTGTGGTCTGATACACTGCTGCGCGTAAGTGATTCAGTCACGCGCACAGCGGCCAGAGGGAGCGCGAGACCGAGCGACTTTAGCGTCACTCAGGCGCGCGGATATAAAGCGCAACTACCTGTAGCGGCTCCGGCTGACAAACACGCACTGCGCGCGCACACACGCGCGCCCAGTTATACTCACGCACGCACGCACTCACTTATGTACAGTACACACACACACACACACTTGTACTACTGAGGACTGCCTTTTCAGGAGTGAAGCGCAAATAAGTCAAGGTACAGTCTTTATCTTTCTTTTGTATTTGCCAGGTTTAGGAGTAAATTGGTGCTTTTTAATCAGGGAAATGTTAATAGGGATGTGAGATGACGTGTATGGAGGAAGAGGAGAACACATCAGGTAATGCACCTGGAGTCATGGATGGGAACATGAGAAAGTTTAAGGAGTGAGATATTAATGTGATGCTTTGATCTGTTGAGTTACATTATGCTTCTTTTGAAATCCAGAACAGTAAAAAAAAAAAAAAAAATCAGATTTCTCTTCATCCTGCAGTGAACAACCCTTGGCCGGGGGAGTAATGATGATGAGTTGGCTAGTTTATAAAAGACTGTTGTATTAACTGCTTTCATGGCACTGAGCGAAAGTTTGGCTCTTGCAACTTTCCTCTTTTTCTCTCTGGATGAGTTCAAACCTATTTAGATCTGTTTCTTTTCTTTTTTTTTTGCTTGTCTTTCTCTGTGCGGGTGCGTGTGCACAGACCCAGAGGAATGTGAGCCAAAGACATTCCTCTCTGCCATGGCTGAGGAGACATCACCATCAAATGGGATTACCAGGAGAGAGAGAGAGAGGGAGAGAGAGAGCGAAGGCAAGAGGCAGAGAGGTTGTAGTCTCAGAGCTTCATGCTCAATGCTGCCTTTAAAAGAAGAATGAAAAGAAAACAGTCTGGATCTATTTTATGTGGTGTGTAAGCAATTACAATGTGAGAGAGAGCGGGAGAGAAAAGTGGGGGATGGTTAGTAGGACGAGAAGAATGAGAAAAGTGGTATAATTCAACTGAGTGCAAGCCGAGACGTTTGTACGAGAGAGACAGAGACAGAGTGCATGGGGTTGAAGGGCGGGGTGCTGGAACGTTAAACAGTGGTGAGGGTCGAGGCTGTTCAGGCGTCTATAAGAAGAGAGGGAAAAGGATGAGAAGGCAAAAAGTAAAATTGTGGAAAGTTTAGGGAGGTTTTCCTACATCTCATCTGGAATTATAGTCAAGCACAACGCTAGTGCGTGTTTTTTTTTTTTTTTTTTTTTTTTTTGGGTGGGAGCCTGAGACGAAGATCAGATTTGGGTCAGGCAGGAACAAGCTCACTTAATGCCTTTAGTGCAGGGAAGTGAGTGTGTTTAGCTTTGTGAAGTACAGACGGTGAATTTTGTCAAAGTTGTCGGGTCAGGTTACAGATGGGTCGAAGGTTGAGGATTTCAGTAACTAAGTAGGAAAATGACAGATCGGGGATTTATTGGGATGAGTGTGCCAAAGTGTGAGTGTGTGTATGAGTGTCTGACTGACAGGATTGTTGTTACGCTTAGACGTGTGAAGAATCTTGTTTCTCGTCCGAGTGATGAGATGGGAAGAGCCAGAGTGACTCAAACAGTCTTGCCAAAACATTCTAGACCTTCATTTTTATTGCAATCAAGGAATGTAGGCATGGGGTGGGGTGGTGGGCTATAGGACTGGTTTTACAGGAACCTGGGGGTTTGGGGGGGGGGGGGGGGAGCCCAGGTGCTGAAAAGATTTGCTGTAGAGCTGTGAATCAGAGGTGTCTTCTGATCCCCTCTCGACTCCAGTATCGCACCAACTTCGTATAAACTCAAAAGAATTTAAAGCTATGTTGTTCTTAGTCTTTCGACTGCTTCCGTCGAGGGGTCGCCACAAAGGACCATCCGATCCGTACAACTTGGCACTGGTTCGGGCACAAGCTTTTGAGCACAAAAGTTGTTTTATTTTTAAGGAATGGGAGCATTTAATGTGTGTAAGTATACCTAAATAATTAAAAAACTGTGAGTCAATTCTGAATCAAAAACTGACTCAACAAGTCAATGAGATGAACAAAAAGATCGAATCGATCGCGCAGCTCTAATTTTCAGTGAAATTTAACCACTTGACCGAAACAGGTTTGCAGTGTTGACTTTCTGTCATGGAAATTGAAGAAAAACAGACTTGTTTGCACTTTTTTTTTCCAGAAGAGTTCATCAGGTGACCCTTGCATGCATCAGTTTTTTTTTTACCTGTTAACGATACATGCATTTTGTTTACATTACATCGATACATATAGGCCTAGATGTCAGCGATGTCACACTGGAATTGGTGTTGTCGCATCACACTTGGTAGCACAGTTAACGAAGAGGCTTTATAATGAGGCATGAAGTCTGGAACCATATTCCAGTTTAAGTTCACAGTACAGCCTCCCGTCGGTTTAAAACCATCTGACTCAGATGTAAGAGACTGAGACAGACGTTTAGTCAGACCTTAGTCAGTCTCAGAGCAGCCCCCCGAGCTTGGGAGTAATGATGTCATGAAGATGTAAGAGAGTAAGGTGAGCTGAGCACAAGCAGGTGCTGTGTCGTTTGCGTCATGATCTTCCTCTCCGGAGTGACACACTGCCGTGTCTGAGAGCAAGACGTGCCTCGACTCGAACGCATCCTAGTATGTGCACTTTCTTGGATCGGAGTGCTCCCAGGTTTGTTCGATCAGCGTAACGTTAATGGCCCGCAAATCCAGAAAATAAAATGGGAAGGAAAAAATCCTTCGTGCTTTTCATTAACGTGTTTATTAGTCATGTAGATTTTACTAAGGGATCATTTTTTATGATTTAATTCCTCCTCACTTCGAAATGCACCTGTTTTATAGCACGAAAGTCAAACCTCATCATCGTTACCAGCAGATGCACTTGAGCAAACGCAAACACACACACATGCATGTAGTTTTGCACCCTGTTTCTGTTTACAAAAGGGACTCCAATTATCATCAGCTGTTTACACTCAACAACTTCCTGTCTTCCAGCAGCTATTTCCTGCTCTGCCACTGCACACACACTCACTCAGACACAAACACACTCACTCACACACACTGCAAAGTAATTGTGTAGTCGTTTTGCTCGTTTGCCGGTTTCTCTGAACGATGGTATTCGACTTTGCCGCGGTCTTCACTTTCATCCTTTGTGTATTTGAGTATACAGTATTAAATTTTTTTTAGATGTTAGCCATCTAACTTTGACGACTAATGTGTTATATATTTCTCCTTCTCAGAACATGAGTAGTACAGTAGTAGTAGTATCGTATCGTGTAATAGTCTGTGTTATAGGCGATTCAACTAGCAAATATTTCTGTATGTTTGTGTACTGTATGTGTATGCACTGTAACTCATGTAAAAGTGAGAAGTGCTGATACTATGAGCAGTAATGCTGATTCAACATCAGGGTTGAGAAGACCATCCAAAAGGGTCCTAAGTAGAAATTCCAAATTGTGGCGTGTTTTCCAGAACAAAAATGAAAATGAAACTTTTAATAGTCGCCTGTACATAACCATAAGAAGTGCTGGAACAGCTCAGAGTGTAAGCTCGGCCGGCGTCACTTGACTGGTGCCTAATCAGAAGATCACGTCGATCTGGTCCAAGCTCTTTAACTTTGTTTTCTTTCTTCGTCCGATCGATTATATTAAGAAATACAGCGGAATATTGTGACTAAATGACTTTATTCAAATAAAGAATCATTATGTTAAATAATTACATGTTAAAGAAGCATCCTTGTCTGCCTAACTTTAAGGGGGCCACTGGTGTTTTCTTAGATTCCTGAGATGAAGTCTTCATTAAAGAGACACATTAAAATGAAGTGTTCTGAAAGGATGCAGGGACATTAACTGTCAGCATCAGTCAAACTTGGATCACTGATTTCCTGTGTACATGACCATGGAGTAATTAACCATCCCTGAGTCTGTCATGTGTTGAACTGTAAAGGTCACACTGCTAATAAGAGTCAGGTCTAATACACATGCAGATGCTCTATGGAGCTGTGCAATTTAATTGACCTTTTGCTGAAGGGGTGTTCAAGTCAAACCAGGACTTTTGGTAAAAGTACAGTATGCATATGTTTGGGCAGTTAAAGGAGTTCCTGGGAGGCAAGCGTTTCAGATGTGAAGTTTCAGTCTGATCCTGTCTCCTACGTATAAGACCCTTATGGTATCGAAGCACTAGTGAAATACTGGGATAAGTGCATTAGTGTAGCAGGAGATTATATAGAGAAAAAGGAAGTTTTTTTAGTCTGATAACTGTGTTCTGTTATTCTTTACAGTCAAAAGTCCCGGTTTGACTTGAATACCCATTTCAATTAAATTGAAGGTCAGTTTTTGATTCAGAATCAAATGAATACCCTTGCAAATATTAAGTGGTCTGAAAGTGACAAAATTGTTAAAAATGTACAAACTGCTTCCATTTTTTGCAAATCCTTGACATTTTGTGAGAGTATCTCATCTGCTTTTTCTTTTGAGTTTATGGATGGTTGGTGCATCACTGCAACCTACTGGACTTTAGTGTGGAGCAGAAGATTATCAGGGAAAAATAGGTTATCATTGTGTTTAGCAGCGTTGCAATGTTTATTACAGTAGATACTTTTAGTAGTTTTTAAAATGACACAATTCCTAAATAGGTGCTTGAGACATTAGACTTTAGCGCAGTTTTGATTGAAGATCACAATTGTCGGATATCAAATGTAACCGAGTTTACAGTCTACCTTTGATTCACAGCTCTAGACAAGCATATGGACTTCTTTCTCTGCATAAAGTTTCTCACTGGCCAGTGACAAAGTGTAACTAATACAGTCGTTTCCTGAAATGTCTGCTCAGCGTTGCTGCTTGGATGAGCAGAGAGAAGAGAGGATTCAGCAGAGCAGAGAGAGAGAGAGAGAGAGAGAGAAGGAGGAGGAGGAGGAGGAGGACTGGGCAAAAAGTGAAAGAAGGATAGAACCAAAAAAAGAAGAAATAAGTAGGGGATGGTGAATGGCATGTGTTTGTGTGTAAAATGGTGGAGTAGTTTGTTGGCCTCAAGTGCAAATTGATAACACTGCTGCATCGGCATGGCAACAAGGAGGTCTGCTCCGTCTCCTTCTCTGGCCTCACCGAGAGAGAGAGAGAGAGAGAGAGAGCAAGGAAGAATGCAGTTGAAATGTCTGGATTTACGGCCGTGTATTAAAAGATTTCATGTAAAGACCTAAAGGATTGTTTGCATCGTGCAGAGGATAGCCGGACTCATCATCATCATCATCATAATAATAATAATGATAAAAAAACGCTCCACCTTTAAAGGCAAATAAATAGCTTCTGGGTTTTACAACCTCCCAAAAAAAGTGTTTTTTTTAGAAAGTGGGTTTTATATTATGACGGTTATTCTTAGCCCAGAAACCCCAGAAAAGGATATTTTTAGTAGCGACTTATAATTTCAGACATGCAGAACATGTTTTGGAGAGTAAGAGTAGGAGAGGTAATGGAGGAGAGATGAGCTGGTTTCTGACTTAAAAGGAAGGAGGAGATAGAAGGTAGAGAAAGAGGATGTGGGTCACTAACCCCAGTTTAAGGAGTTAATGCAGATCATTCACAGTATTAGATCAGAACATGGCATACTTTTTTTGAAGCAGTTCAACTTCTCTTAGAACTTATAACTCTTTACACTCAGTAAACTCTGATGCCTAAGTGAAAGCAAGGTGTTTGACATTTAAAGCTGAAATCTTTCCATATGTATACAGCTGAGTGCTCTGTTGAAGTTTTTTTGGCCTCAATTACAGTGTGAATTCGAGTGCCTTTGGGTAAGTCCAGACAAGCTTTGTTCCTAACCATCCCTCCTGGCAGATCCTTTCAACCTCTCCAGGACGTTCAAAGACCCCAGTCTGAAGCACCGTGCACTCTGTAGCATATTTCTCTGTGTTTGGCTGCATTCATACTGTATGTTCATGTTAGAATGTGTTCTCGGTCCCCACGCTGATCTCTCTGCTCTGGCTCCTTCTCTGGCCTCACCGAGCTACTGT
This sequence comes from Clarias gariepinus, assembly GCF_024256425.1. Taxonomy (NCBI): domain Eukaryota; kingdom Metazoa; phylum Chordata; class Actinopteri; order Siluriformes; family Clariidae; genus Clarias; species Clarias gariepinus. Next base: position 1,771,745 of record NC_071126.1, on the reverse strand, counting down.
ACAATCCACTGGCGAAACCTTAGTGTCTGTGTAGCTGTAACCATTTCTGTAAGAATGTGGAAGTTATTTGGCTTATCATCTTGTTGAAAGCTCTATCTATGGCCACGTCTGAAGAGGCAGCTATGTTTGCGGCTGAAGTATGGCAGGCACTGGCTTTGACACATATTTTTTAATGGGTAATATTATTATGTTTTTCGCCTGGACGTTTTGTTTTATATAGACTTTTTTTTTTTTAGCTCGTTTGTTTAAATGGTGCACTGGAGAGCAGTCTGAGTGAGGGAGCAAGTTTGTGTGTGTGTGTGTGTGTGTGTAAGAGAGAGAGAGAGAGAGAGAGGGAGAGATGATGTGTGCATGTGCGCTCAGAACAGAACCAAAAAAGGAATAAAAGCAAAAAGCGCCTCAGAGGGCCGAGTCCGAGTGTGTTTCAGCCATTGCCAAACTATTCCTGTAAAAGTGCACTTTCAGCGGTTGCGCACTCTGGACACGGCAGGAGAGGAGAGGGAAGTGAACGGGGGGGTGAAGGGAAAGACGCAAAGACAAAGAAGACACCATTGTGTGTTGTTTTAGGATGAGTCGATGTGAAAAGCATGGATCTTGGGGTTCAGGACTTTTTTTTTTCACTATTTATAAACCCTGAGATTATACAAGCTCATTTATACATGTATTTTTTTCCCCTTTTCTTCTGCATCACCTAAAAATCCATTTCATTCCATACGCACAAAGCACATTCAGCAGGACGTGACCTCTCTCCTGCTTTTTTCTCTCTCCCCCGTCCTTCTTTCTCTTTTTCTCCGTTTGTTTTCAAGGTCTTATCAGGTCTGTCAGACTCGTTTCAGCTGCAGGAGGCGAGAGAGACAGGGAGGGAGAGAGGGAGGGAGGGTTTCCCCCTCGATTTTAAAAAAGTAAAAAAGAACAGAAAGCAGAAACCAGAGCGACTAGCCGCTTCACATCTGGAAACGGTTAGGCGAAAATGTGCTTGGAGCCTACTGACGGAGTGAGGAGCGAGGGAGCAGCCTTCATACATTACCACACATAAACCAGTATGAAAGAGAGAGGAAGCTCACTTGCTTGCCGTACCGCTTTCAGTCATTGTGAAATGTTTGCTTTGGTTTTTAAGGAATAATGTCAGGCAAGTTCTTCTGAGAGTTACACCTGAGTAGGGATTACAATGACCGAATGGAAGAACTGCTTGTTCCAGAAAGCTTTTCGATACAATGCGACTCAGGAAGTCTGACAGGGCGTTTCTTCTGGTTTTAAGAACCTTCTAATATGCACTAAACAAACATAATAATTCACAGCCTGTGAAGCGCTGTGATAAGCCGCGAGCTGTCTCTGAGACGTATTCGCTTCGGCTGAATAAACAGTAAGCGACAGACCTAACATGAAGTCGACTCTTTCCCTAAATACCACATACAGCTGCGTAAAGCGACGGGTTACTTGTATTGTATTGGCTTGACCTGTATCGACGGTTTAGGTGATGTGCTCTTTAAGTCAGACCTAAGATTTTTATTATATACAGTATAATACCAGTCGAAAGTTTTAGTTACGATGTAACTGGCTCTCATAAAGACCATCCCAGGGGAGCAAGATCAAAAGCTACCACTGCTGCAGAGGAGACGTTCATTTAAAGCTACCAACCTCAACAATCTCCAATTAACAGCACCTCAGATTGGAGCCTTTAAGAAGGCTTTATAGATCATGAGTAGCAGATCCGTCTCAATATCAACTGTTTAAAGGCGGTTATTGCATATTTTGGATGCTCTCAGCATTGTTTTACACGGTAGAAAGAGACCTAAATCCAGAAAGACCGTGTAATTAGAAGGTGTGTCCAAACTTTTGACTGGTGGAGTATTGGTATACACAATACTTAGGAGGCAGTTGTATTGTATTGTATTGTATTGTGGTTCTGTAAGTGTGACAATTTCATAAATATCTCAATGCTATTTTATTTCAGAATTTTACAAACAAAGATTCTAAACTTTGTTTAAAAAGGTTTACAAACTTAGAAAACTAATCGGCTCCTACCACACAGTATGCCGTGCTGCCTTTCAGTGTGTGGCTAGTTTATATAGAGTGTGCCACCTGTAGGAAATGTAGAGAAGCGGCACCACCTCAAATACAAACGTATCTAAATAAAAAGAATATTTCAAAAAATAGATTTTGGAGTCAGTGTTCTGATAAATGAACTGGCACGCTAAAGAATCGTGATGCATCACTGAATCTATATTTCCCCCCATATACTTAATTGACTTGCAGGTCCAGGGTTGGAAGTTCAGATCTCACCTGTGTGTGTGTGTGTGTGTGTGTGTGTGTGTGGAGATTGCATAGTTGTTTTTTGATTATTGGTCCAGTGGGTTGCCAGATGTTCTGCCCTTAGCAACACAAGTTCTGCTACAGTAGTGACTGTTGACATGAAGTCTGAGGTCATTGTATCGAACAATCGCTCACTGGTTTAGTTCAAATGGATGAATGGATGAAAGGTATGGAATGACTACAGTACTGTGCAAAAGTCTTGACCCCCTCATATTTTGCTTTTGAAGAGCCAGTTTCCAACTTTCTTGTATTTTTAATGTAGTCTTGAGGATTGTTCTCCAGGCTTCTTGAAGAATTTTTTGTCCCTAACTTTTGGTCTAGTCCCTGTATCTGAGCAGTTTTAGATGAAGGTTTTTGTTTGTTAAGCCACTCAGTGACTTATAAGGGATTAGACCATAAAAAACTCAGTTTAAGGAATGAACCAGTGAGAAACAGGTGATGATGGATGATGAAGCCGGTGATTAGTGTCCCGGTGATGCTGAATGCTGAGTGGTTGGAGCAGACGAGAGGGGAAATGAGGTTGCTGCTGAGGTTGTTACATAAACAACCATTTCTTACATTGTAACTTTAGTGACTGTGCAGCCTGTCACAGTAAAACATTTGTTCCAAATAATTTAATTTACATCATTTAATTTAAATAAATATAAAGAATTGAGGCGCAGGGGCTTAAAGCTTTGGAACAGCACTGTTTACTAAATTATTTGACACACAAACACACACCTACATAGTCACCTGTGCGTGGGGGATTTGGTAATGTTAAATCATGAACAATTAAAATATGTTAAACAAAATATCATATAAAGGTCACATACTGCTACACACACCTGAGAACTCAGGCCAGAGAAAAACCAGGTACACACACAGCTCTGAGACGACACAGTGAATATGCTTGATCTTATAATCTTACCCTGACATGAGCTATGAGTTGCGCCTACAGAAGTGGAAACAAACACAACACGAATGCATTAGCTAGACCTCACCAAGACACACACACACACACTTCCTGACATTCCTTATCTCTTTACCCCTGATGTGCACAAGTACATAATTCAACAATCAGCTTGTTCACCTACTCGCTCTCGTGCAAGACTTTTTTTCAGCTCTGTGTTATGACACCGGTTTAGGCTCCAGTGTGACACCTAACACCCTACAGACACACCCACAGTGTTTGACCTGCTGTGTGTGTGTGTGGTTGTGTACAAAGTCCTTTTACCAACTACTACTTACCACGTTGACGATATCTAGAATCCACACCAGACCCCTGCTTGCCCCGCCCGTGTTCTGTATTTGTCCCAATCTTTATTGGGATTCGGTGATTGAATCCAAGTCCTTAAATGTCCAGTATCATGTTGAAAAGAGAAAATTTTATAAAAGGTCAAGAACGAAGATAAGTGAGAAGGGAGACTGAGGGTGTTTATGTTCCTTAGAATTCTTATTAAAACTCTTTATTAATAATACAGTATATTTTTGGTGGACTAAAAACAGATAGAAGGCATGTATTAAGTGTTGCATGGCCGTTTCACTTTACGGACAATAAAGCAGGACCTCAAATAATAAATAGTTAAAGCGAAAAAGATAATGCACATTAAAAAATAAATAAAAAATAGTTTCCCAGCACAGTCTTACACAGAGTGCATTGGAGTGGAGAGATTTTTGTTATCACCTTCTGATGAATCAACACGAATGTGATGTGCTCATAGGCACGAGGGCGCGACCTTGTTGAAAAGTCTTGTCTGTGCTTTTATACAACAGCTCTACAAATACCATTTATTATCAACAGATTATGATTTGTTTGTTTTTTTCCGGTATGCGCCATGTAGGGTGATAAATCCCTCGTTCCACACACCAAGTAGTGCCCTCGGAGTGGGTTTTGAAATTCAGCCAGCTTTGTAGCTGGTGTTAACCTTGATCAGAGCAACACGGATGGGTCAAAGGCAACATGGAATTATAAAGTAGACAGCGTGTTGTTTAAGCTGACATAGTGTTATCAGAAGTGCTTCTGTGACTGGTTTTGAATCTGCGTTGTGGCAGGCAACAAAAAACCCTAATAAATAGGACAAATATTACTGTACACATTTATTCTGAATTTTAAATAAACGTGTGCTATGTGGATGCGCGTTTTTTTTTCTTTTTTCTTTCTTTCTGACGATAAAAGCATACGCTCTATTCTACAAAGGCTTTGCATTTCATGACGCACATCTTGACACGCCATCAGGTCTAAGAGGAAGAGCCGTTTTGTGTTTATTCTCTAGGGCTCTGTACACAGCCTGAAAATGCTGATGTTATTCCCAGAACTGACTGTGTGGCCCTCCGTCACACGAAAAACATCTTCAGAATGATCTTACTCTGTTTTTTTAAGTCAGTATTTCCAAACTGTAATGTTACAGGAACGTTTTGTGTGTGCAGGAAGCGAATTATAGAGCAGCTCTATCACATGCGCTTAGAGAACATTGTCGTGAGGTTAATGTAACGTTGTGAGACGGTTAGAGCCATGTGTGTGTAGTGTAAGAGGGATGTGTAGAGGATGTGCAGATTACAGCCTGGCGAGGTCTCATGAGACAGCATGAGTCGTCGCATTCGCGTTCAGCTGAATCAAAAATGTACTTTTGTGGATGACCCTGAAGTGCAACTAAGCAGGACCCATTTTAGACAAATGTCTAGGGTACTGCAGGTTTATTTCTCAAAGAGCTAATATCATTAATCAGGTTTGCCAGGTGAAACTAGTTTAAGAAGCTAGTTTAAAGGCACTGGAAAAGGGTGACGCGGTTTCCTTTTTTTTAATTTTTTTAATTATTTTTTTATTGTATGTATAAGTTCCATGAAATAGCAAAGTCACCTCGTTTTGCGATATTATACGCTATTAATTGTTGTGTATATATATATACACACATACTGTACTTACAGTTTGTCTGTGATTGCATTGCTTTAGTACCTTTCATCATGATTAATTACTATAACGCTTCATCAAGGATGTTTCACATTTCCTGGTGGAATGTGGTCACACTGGCAACTCACAGAAAACGCTCGATAACTGTATAAACTAAAAAAAATTCATAGAGCGAACATGCAGAATTGCGATTTCTGTCCCATTAAGTTGAAGCTTGGTGCAATTCCCATTTTTGGTCACTAGGTTTACTCAAATTTCTATAGTCTTATCGTGTGTATACAATATTTATATACAATATAACAATGCTGTTTTATGATTTTCCCGGAAATCAGCGGAATATCGTCTTGCATCTGCCCCAACTTCCCCTTTGTTGCAGCGACTAATCTACAGTTTTCTTTCTCTTTCCTTCTTTAGGAACGCAGAACAATTGAAGCAGCTCCACGATCAGGTCCTACTAGAGCAGCAGGAAGCAGCTAAGTGGCAACAGCAACAGCCCGAGCAAAAAGCCCTGCCCCTTCCTCAGCAGCAACTACCCCAGGACATCCCGCCTCCATCCCCGCCTCTTCCTCCTCCTCCCTCCTTCCAGGAGCTGGAGTGCAGCACCATGCAGACGAGCACCTTCAACTATGCTCGGCCCAAGCAATTCATCGCCGCCCAATCTCCCAGCAGCCCCGGTGCCGGGTCGCTGAGCTACTCCACCCAGTCCTCGACCTCCTCAAGCTCCAGCCTGACATCTCCACTCTCGCCCTCCGCTACCCATAAACCGTTTGGCCGTGTCACCCTGCCGCCTTTCCAGGCGTTGCCTAAAGGAGGCAGCATGGAGTCACCAGGCTCTCCTTCGTTTCCTCCACCTCCTCCACCCTTCCTCAGCTCTAGCACAGTCACCTCTCCCTGTAGCCCAGCGCAGGATTTCCCCCCGCCGCCACCTCCACCCCCGCCTCCCGTCACCACAAGTCCCACCCACTCAGACAGCTCATCTCCCTTCTCACCCAAGACCCAATCACCTGCTGGGTTTCTGGTGTCGGTGCTGCCAGCCACACCCCCTGCACCACCTGTTAATGCGCTGGGGCTGCCCAAAGGAAACGGCACAGTGTAAGTGGGGTGGGAAAGAAAATCTGTTTTTTTTTCCTTTTTATTATTTTTGAAATAATTATATCAGTTTTTTTTTTTTTTGGTGATTTGGTCTAATGAAGTCAGTCTCATCGAGTACATACAGTAAGGACACTCTTCATCCAGATTCACAATCCACCGAGCGCATGCTTTTAACGTTCATCAACTGATCTAGCGAGCGAGACCGCTGTGATTTGGAACGCCGCCGCGGACTTCTGGACAGAAGATCGTGTTTACATTCTTATAAAGGCTGTTTATAGAGACGGAAGGACCTTTTTTCGAGACAGAAGGAAAATGTTTATGCTCAGGCTGTGTGTACATGTGTGTATGTGTGTTCTGATTTAAAACAAAAGGCTTTATCGAAATCTGTGTTTATGCCTTAGAATTATAGATCACAGAGTGTCTCAGAATGAGACTGTTCAGGACGCCGTTATCAGGGAGGTTTTTTCCGTTGTTGTTAAAAAAAACTGGTCTTAATGAGTTCTGACCTGCCACACACACACACAAACACACACGTACACATACACATGCACACTAATTACTCACTTCTCACTCAACATTGAGGTGCCAGTTCATCTCAGTGCACCATGCGCACACACACACACAGTTACACACTCGTACACACTTGAAGTGATCTGTCTTACTTAATCCACCTACTGGCATGTTTTTGGATCTGGACAGAACCCAAATGAAATTCACACAGACATGGAGAACATGCAGAGAAACCCGGGACTGAGCTCAGGATTAAACCTCAGAGCTGTAAGCCCAAGACGCTTGTAATGGCACCACCGTACTGTACCACCCTGTCATACTGTACAATTACCAACCCCAAACAATGGGCCGGTAGAACCTGGTGTATCACATATCTCATATCTTATCACAGAACTTAGAGCTCTGCGTGCCTTAGATTAACGTGGAGATCTTGTGCTTTATTCATGTTGATGAAATGCATACTAAACCGCACTTCAAAAAACAAATCTTTCCTTCTTTGGTGTTCCTACAGTTGCCTTTTATCATATCTCAATCTCTCACTCATTTCTTTTCTCTCTGGTCTGATCTCTGGCATTCAGGATTCGGAACCAGGACGTTTAAAGAGCGCTGTGGAATTTCACTATTATAACAGGAAAAAACTCAGCAGTTTAACTGTGACTGCACACAGAGCGAGACAGAGAGCATGGTTTCTGATGGACAAGTCAATATTTATTCAGTGCCCAGCTGGTGTGATTTTCCCCACGATAGCACACAGGGGGCGGGACAGCCAGCGCCTGTCAATCACAGCTTTGTCTCCCGAGTTCATGCTACGGTTTCAGTGAGAGTTGGAATCGATTTTTAAGCAGAACAGATGTTCGTCTCAATCCAGACAGGAAGCGTTCCACATTTTTACAACTGCTTATGAATTTTCACATGTCCGCGAACGGGTCCAGAAGCACTTCTGCTTTTTTCCAACAGATTGTATTAAGATGATGATTTAAATGATCGCTGAGAATCAAATAAAATGTATCTAATACAATAATGCTGTGCAGTCAATCATACAGTCTCAGCTCTGTCTGTGTGAACTGTACACAATTATTTACCAGCCCCACTTGCATGTTACAGGAAAAAGTTAATCAAAATTTTAACTCGTATACTGTGTTACATTAGAAATATGTTTGATAATAAATAACTAATTTATGCCCCTACTTGATTGTTCTTTTTTTGTGTGCATTACATTGCAATTTTTCTAACAGCACTTCTTTCCTTTTTCTGTGTTCTGTCAAACAGTGGGTTCCTGCGTAAGAACACCCGCACACCACACACACGGATCGTAAGCGACTCCGAGATCCAGGACTCCAAAGATGCCGTCATTCAGGACTTGGAAAGGAAGCTGCGCTTTAAAGAGGAACGCATCAGCAACGGCCAACAGGTGTGTGTCCGTGGGTGCGGCTCACTACACTGTAAAGGGCGGTTAATGTTACAGACCACAGTGAACATCTTAAACACTCTAACTCTTACAGATAAAAGAAATAATCATTCCATGACTTCATTTGAGATTATCGTGATCCGTCACTGTACATTCAGAAGTTCCTTTACACTATAAACACAAGAGCCTTTCCTTATAACATTACCAACAATCAGTCCACTTCTTCTGTATGTGTGTGTGTTCCTATTAGAAACCCAGGCAACCGAAACACCCCAGGACTGACTAAGCACGATCACTAATAGTCCGCATAATTCTGCAGTAAATTCCAAGCGTGAGGATGTGAGAATGCGCACATGTTGGTGTCTCTGACACACTAACCTGGTCTCTCACCCATTAATCCCGCTTGCTTTCAGAGGTTAACCTATGAAGAGAAGATGGCTCGCAGGCTTCTGGGGGCTGACAATGCAGCCACAGTGTTTAACACACAGCCAGCAGAGGAGGAGCCCGCCACACAGGTACACACTCTATCATATACTATAGCAAAATAAGAAACAGGGCATAAAACCATATTTGTCATATACACACTGATCAGCCATAACACTAACACCACCACCACCAGGTTAATGATCGATTATGGACCAGGAGACTGGTCACAGGATCATGGGCACCCATGGCGTATTTATGGATATGGGGACCAAAGTCTAGCCTGTCTGGTCCGAAAAGCCAATGAAGCACAAATCGCTGAAAAACAGGTAGACAGGTATCAGAACACTCAGTGCCTTAAAGCCTGCCACATATGCGGCTTAGCAGATAAAGAGTTTAAGGATGGTTGATCTGACCTCCAAGTTCCGCAGATCCCAATCTGATTAATCTGAAACCTAAAACCTGTGTGGTTTTAACATTTTTTTATGTTCTGCCTGATTGGTGTATATGACATCACAGATTCCATTTTCATTTTTTATTTGAATATTCGTCATCAGACACGAAGATACCACAAGTACAAAACAGTTTTTAAATTATGATTTTATTTATTAACGGAAAAAAAAGTAAGATGAAAAAGTAATTTCCCGCCTTTTAGTAGATTTTGATATATTTGCTAAATCATGACTGAACTGTGCTTGCATATATGTTAAAAATATTTTTAATATTTAAAAAAGTTAAATGGAGAAATCACTTTTGGCGGGTTCTACAGCTTTTTTTCTCTTGAAAAAACTATGAAATCAGATACAAATACTTTGTAAGGCACTATACAACAGGATTTTAATTTTTTTTTTGTCCGAGAACCATTCTGCTGGAAACACAGTGCTGGTTGAGGAAGATTGTTAACATTTACAAGTTTTTGAAGGATGAAATCACAGATCAGGTAAAGCCTCGTAGCTAGTACTGTGTCTGGTTATCTAAAATATAACAAAAAATCTTGAAATCTTTAATCTGAACTCGACTTACTCTTCTTTAACTTGAACTCACATAGCTCCTCTGCCAGGTAAATATGTTGGATTTTTATAAAATATATCTACTAAAACACAGACGATGGTAACTGTGAGGTAAGTCCATGGCTGCTGTACAGTATAATGTATGTGATGTGTACAGTATAATGTATGTGATGTGTACAGTATAATGTATGTGATGTGTACAGTATAATGTATGTGGTGTACAGTATAATGTATGTGATGTGTACAGTATAATGTATGTGATGTGTACAGTATAATGTATGTGGTGTACAGTATAATGTATGTGATGTGTACAGTATAATGTATGTGGTGTACAGTATAATGTATGTGGTGTACAGTATCATGTAGGTGATGTACAGTATAATGTAGGTGATGTACAGTATAATGTATGTGATGTGTACAGTATAATGTATGTGGTGTACAGTATCATGTAGGTGATGTACAGTATAATGTATGTGATGTGTACAGTATAATGATAGTGATGTGTACAGTATAATGTAGGTGATGTACAGTATAATGACCCCTGGAGGTACTGTATGTGGTACAGTGTGAGCACAGAGTGTAAAATCCTCAGATAAAAAGCTGCCTGTTTTCTGATGTTTCTACAGGAAAGCCCTTCAGCAGATTCAGAATTTGTCCCTCAAAAGGTTATCCAAACCTACTCGACTTTTCTATGTCTCCTCATCTCTCACTTTTCACTTGTCTTTGGCTTGAAAGCGCCTGCTATGTTCACCGTGCCTTTTCTCACCGATCAAAGCCCACAGCCTGAGCTGCCTATAAATCAGCTTTCTTTACAACTGTGTTCTATTTTTTGTGTCTGTGATATGATCAGGAGATGGCGATGAATATAATTGGGGAATGTGTGTACGTGTGCGTGCTACAGCCCACTTTGTCTTCACATATTTTTCCAAGGACACACTTTTCCACTCTGTAACCCCACCGATTGTTTTTCCCCCCATCATATTCCTTAATGCTAAACTCCACTGCCGATCATGTCTTCTTCTTCTAAACATTTTTTATTGTTTTTTTCCCGGTCACAGGAATACAAGGTGTCAAGCTTCGAGCAGCGACTGATCAGCGAGATCGAGTTTCGGCTGGAGCGCTCCCCGGTGGAGGAGAGCGATGATGACGTCCAGCATGACGAGAGCCTTCTGGGAGACTGTGTGGCACCTTTCTTCGACCAGAAACTCAAACATTTCAAAGTTTTCGAGGGCATGCCAGTGACCTTCAGCTGCAAGATCATCGGAGACCCTAAGCCAAAGGTCAGAGGTCACCGTAGTTGTAAAATTTTTTAAATCTTAGAAATTTTTTATAATAAGAGTATATTCCTTTTGGATTTAGCACATGTGTATGAGAGAGAGATGGAGAGGGAGGAAAAGCTGAAAGAAGTCAGTGCCAGGACTTAGTGGTGGAGGCTTAGTACTATTATTATTATAAATAACACTGAAGTTGATATTTGTTTGCGTGAAAAGTCACAGCTGGGATTCCTGCCATATATGGCTGTGGTGCTCAGTCTGCCTCTCTCCATCTCTCTCACTCTCTCGTTCTCTCTCACAGACACACACACACACATACATTATGGTACATACAAATGTGCAAAAAATGCATCTTTTAATCTCTTCGTAGTCATTAACACGCGCAAGGGAAGAACCATCAGCTTAGTTGTGATCTCATGACGCTCGGCAGGCAAAGCGCATGCGTACTACTAATAACATATAGCATAACATTATAACATAATGGATAACTTGGTTCTTTATTGTCCACTGGGTTTCGTGTCTGTGCAGGTGTACTGGTTTAAAGATGGAAAACAGATCTCCAAACGGAGCGAGCACTACCGCATTAGCCGGGATCCGGACGGGACGTGCTACCTGCACACAGCTGCCGCCTCTCTGGACGACGATGGCAACTACACCATCATGGCCGGCAACCCTGGGGTACGGCCTGCACACCTGATCCCTCGATTTTATTTGGGCATTTGTTAGCATTTAGTTTTTTTTACACACACAAATTACACACAGGAATAATGTGCTCCATGTCTTTCGATTTTCAGGGCAGGGTGAGCTGCACCGGCAGGATGATGGTGCAGGCGGTAAACCAGAGGGGGCGGAGCCAGCGCTCTACACCTGGCCACATCCGCAGGTAAATGATCCTCTCGAAGCGCAGGCGTGTCCGTCATCTGATCCGTCATAGCAGCCTTTTGATTTCCTGTGCTGTAATTTATGAAGGTTGCGATACTGTAGTCAGTTGTTTGATATCTACAGTAACCTCAGCTGGTTTCATCAAGGTTTCATATGATCTTAGTAAAGGCTGGCCCAGGTGTGGTCCAGGCCACCTGCATGCTGTCTGTTAAAAGTACAGTGTGAGCAAGAGTATGTGCTTAGGGTTGTTTTTGTGTAAAACACAGTTCATAAGAACGTAGTGTGTGTGTTTTTTTTTTATTTTTTTTATAGCTTTTCTGTAGTCGTCTGCCACTTGCCATCATTAGTTTTTTCGTTCATTCTGCCTTTTCGTTCCTCCGACAGACCCCGCTCCAGATCCAGGGATGGCGGCGAGGAGAGCGAGAGCATTCAGGAGCGTCACTTCCGCCCCCATTTCCTGCAAGCCCCAGGTGATCTGATTGTGCAGGAGGGGAGACTCTGCCGCATGGACTGCAAGGTGAGGATGTGGACTCACACACACTTCATCTTTAAATCAGAACTCCCTCTTTAACAACACACTCTGTCTAACTGTATTCTACAAAATCCAGCGTCTTTCACTTTTACAGCACAAAAATAAACACAAAATTCCACTTTCACTGTAAAGACTAAATCACGTGGAGTCACAAGATTTCTTCCTCTGAAGTGGATACTTCAGTAGAATCATTGTTAAAGCCAGGTCAATGGATTGTTTCTGTTTCTGAATGTGTGTGTGTGTTTCCAGTATCTGTGAAATGTTTCCTCCCTGTGCATTCCACACTGCAGAGGAAAAAAAAAAAAAAAAGCACAATTTTGAGGCGAGATGATTCATCGCGTCTCGAATGACAAATGACTTCCAGTGAAAAGGGAGAATGCTGAAAATATCCTCTCACACATTTACTTCATTATTTTCTCACCTGTTTAATCTGGATTATCCCTTTATTGCAGTCTATCCCCACTCTCCGTCCCATCCGCCCAACATTCTGTTGTCTCTGCTCGTCTTTAGCGCGATTCGTTTTTCCTCAGTCCTTCTTTCCCCTACTTTGTGTGTTGCTGTAATGAAGCCACTCTGTTCCTCTTGCTATAAAAAGCTTGTAATCATAAGTATCATACTTGCATTCGTACAGAGAGGCTGCTGCAATTTATTTTTTACTGATCCGTTTCCTAGCGCTCAGCAGCTCTGAAGTTTCCGAACCAAAAACGTCCCTCAGTGCAGGACAGAGCTGGCTAAAGCCTGACATGGAATCAAAGCATTTGTTTTTTTTCTCTCTAGAGCCTTCCGTAGATGCGTGCACACACACACACTTAACACACACACACACACAAAAAATAATAATAATAATAAATAAATAAAATGTACAGGATTCAGGGTCACTTTTTAATTATTTAAAAAAATCCCGGCCAGAATAATCTTTCTCTAAGTATCTCTGACTCGGAGACGCCATAAGTGAAAACTTCAAAAGCCAGAATATAAATAAACAAACAAACAGACAAATACACGGGAAATACACAGATAGATAGAAGGACAGACAGACAGACCAATAGATAGATAGAAGGACACATTGATAGAAAAATAAATAAATTGATAAAGAAGGGGTAAAGAAGGATAGATCAATTGATTAAGTGATTGATTTATAAGATTGGTAAATAGATAAATAAAAAGTATATATATTTCTTTTTTTTATCCTGAATTTTATTTTTGTAAATCTGCTTTGTGACAAAGTCAGTTGTTAAAAGTGTGGTTCAAATAGAAAATATTTAAACAAACAAAAAAATCTTCAAAGTTTTGGTGTTAATACCTCGTAAATGTCCCTTGCCTTGTGACATCTTGATGGTCTGATCCTGTAACTGAGCATCATTTGTGAAGCCTGTAGTGTACAGAATGAACACAGCGTTCTTAACGAGGTCTATAAAGAACAAAGAAAAAGAAATCAGTCTGAGACGGTCACTGCAGTCTGACACAGAAACATCGAAATTCATGTGGGATTTTGGTTCTAAAGCGAGAGACTAAAGAGACACACTGCACTGAGAACGACAGGCATCAGGATGATGAGTTTAATGTTTAACTCTTTCGCGCGTAAATGATTAAGAACACATCCAGACTCTTTAGGTGTTATTTAATTATTCACATGAATGTCATTTGACATGTAATGGATTAGTGAATGTGTAAAACAAATGAGTTTGGGCTTTTAAACAATAAACTGGAAAAATGGTGATCAGGTGTGGGGTGATCTTACCTGTGTGTTGTGTTTAATTCACAGCGAGAGAGAGAGAGAGAAAGAGAGAGAGAGAGGGGGAGACGTGGGCACACCTGAGGGTGGGGCGGGTTTTGGGTTTCTTAAGAGAAAGTGAGGATTCAACAAAAGAGCTTAAGTTTTTAACATAATCCCATTTCCCATGGGAAACCACACAGCACAAGCTTTCACTCACAGCAGAACACACACACACAGACATACACACACACACTTTATGTAGCAGATAATGCTTTGGTCTGGCAGTGTAGGGAAAACATCATGTGTAAAACATTACTAGAATGCACTGAGAATCAGAACGGCTGACTTGAGCAATCTCTAATCTCCTGTAGGTAAGTGGGTTACCCACGCCCGATCTGATCTGGCAGCTGAATGGCCACACCATTCGTCCAGATTCCTCCCATAAAATGCTGGTGCGAGAGAACGGAGTCCATTCGTTGGTGATCGAGCCTGTGACCAGCAGAGACGCCGGAGTTTACACATGCATCGCCAGCAACCGGGCCGGACAGAACTCCTTCAACCTGGAGCTGATTGTTGCTGGTATTTTCATTTCCATATTAATAAAAACAGTTGCAAACACTTTATACACAACCGATCGATCATTGGTTGTCTGTTTAGTGTAAACATAACAAGTACAGTTTTAAACGTAATCTGTTCCAGCTAAAGAGATGCACAAAGCTCCCTCCTTCATCGACAAGCTCCAGAACACGAGCGTCGCCGAGGGCTATCCTGTGCGCCTGGAATGCCGTGTGTCCGGGGTCCCTTTCCCTCAGATTTTTTGGAAGAGGGAGAACGAGTCCATCACTCACAACACAGACAGAATAAGGTATTTTTCCATCATCCTACAGCCTTACCAACCACTGTGTATGAAGTTAACATAAACTACTTTACTGAACACAATCATTCACCAACACCACCTGCACATTACAGGAACTCGGCTGGGAGTTATTGTCACATCCCCCGTACAGTCCTGGTCTCGCTCCTAGCCATTTCCACATGGTTGGGCCATTAAATGTTCATTAGATGTTCAATTTCGCCTCTTTTTATTGCATGCAGGACAAATCATTTTATGTTACAAGGGTCCATTTGATGGATTTAAAATCCTTTATAAATTCTCAGTGAGATTAAGTGTTTGTAGACATCCCATGTCTCCCGGGGGATCCAGGAGCTTCCTGCATATTGATAGTTTACTGATCCGCTATCCGCTATATTATATCTGGTCCTTTTTCCATATTAACGTCTCTTTATTTATATATACTGTATATAGTAATAATAATATATAGTATATCTTATAATTATATCATAACATCTAAATATGTACAACAAAAACAAACATGTCTCTTGTGAATACTTATTTTCTCCTGATTTCCTATAGTCCTGTCATTGTTAACTTCAAAACAGCATTCCAGAGAGACATAATGAGACATGGACATAAGGAAAAAAGCATGCATATGCTTTACAGGTTTACTTAAAGTTACTGATGTGTATATTCATATTTCAAATGACGTCTTGAATGCTGTATTAAGATTTCTCACTAAAGTGTACAAGAGCAAACCAAATAAGAGTGTAGACTTCATGCACTAAGCTATAAGACTCAAGTCTCCCTATGGAATTCATCTCTCGCGTGGTGTGTTTCTTTGGCGAGGCAGATCGAGCTGTAGCGCACCGTCAGCTCCTTAAATGGAAACTTGGAGCGACCGCAGTTGACAAGCCGTCTTAAAGGTTACACGGTGTATACACAAACAGTGACAGGCGAGGCCTTGTAAAGGGGAGCACACACACACACACACACACACACACAGGAGAGTTCACCACCTCAGAGATTTACAGCTAGGCTTTCTGTAAAACAGCAGAAAATAATTAGTCTTAAGCAAAAGAAGTTTTTTTAATTAGCCAACCACATCAAGAAAGTAGTAAAAGTGCTGTTTGTGGTGTGAAGGGCACAAGTGTGTGTGTGTGTGCTTCTGCAAGAATAAAAAACAGAAGACTTTGGCATTTAAATCCTTGACTGTTGTGCCCTGCTTTCTCTCCCAGCATGCACCAGGACAACTTTGGCTATCTGTGCATGATTATTCAGCCAGCTCTGAAGGAGGATGCAGGCTGGTACACGGTTTCAGCCAAGAACGAAGCAGGCATCATCTCCACTACAGCACGACTCGATGTTCACCGTGAGTATCACACATACACACACACACACATGCAGATGTGTTAGTTACACCACTATCAGCCTAATCCTCAAATGATATGGTCATAAAGGTATACCTGCTGTTTAACATTTTAGACAGAGCGCTACCCTCAGGTGAAATAATCTGCACGTCTGCATGGACGCAGCCAATCCAAGCGAACTCCCTTTCCTGCACTTGTATTGTGAAAGGCTGTTTTCCAGACACGGCTTAGTTTGCTCTTAAACAATTGTAGCTCTGTTACATGAGCCATAAAGCATCATACCACTAGGTGTGTGTGTGTGTGTGTGTGTGTGTGAAGAGACTGTAATTCAAACTGCAGAGTAACCATTAAAGCATGCCATAAGGCTTAGTCATAAAGAAAGTGGAATAATACAAGTAATAAAATTATATTGTGTGTGTAATAAGTGATAAATATTTTCCTTACATGTAAAGCATTTTTCCCAGGGTGCAGTAAGGAAAAATCTGATTTTCCCCCTGTTATGACCTCATCTACCGAGAGACGCTGCCATGGCTCTTCTCAGCTCCAGAGTGCTGCCTAGCTCCAGTAAATGAAGCTAGGCCTCGTAGTGGATAGTCCCTAACCCCTAAAGGCTAACCTAGCGATTATTAGCTCATACGAGGTCAGTTGTTAGCAGTTAACCTAGCTTTCTTCAGCTCTCAGCTGTGTTTTTACTTTTTTAGCTCTACATATTTAGGATGTCATGGGAAGCCTAAGAATGGGGCGGGGGAGACTTGATAAGCTCCAGAACATGGATATTTCCAGTCCCAGCATTCTGATTAGCTAGGAAAATGCACTTCCTCAAAGGGGTGTTCAGTTCATTTGAAACTTTAAAGCTACAGACTCAATAAAACAGAAGGGGAATCGAGCAGGATCTGAGCTTCAACATTAACACACACATTTTGGACAGCTCTAAGTCTTATCTAAACTTGTTTAAAAAGACGTATAATGTGTGACCTTTAAACATAGCTTAAATGCTAGGTAAAAAATTTAAGGGTTGTTACTGTACATGTCGTCTTTCATTTCATCTGTAGCATATAAAATTCACACATAACTAAAGACAATTTATTCTCTTTTTGTCTCACAGACCAGTATCAGCAGACACACACCCCGAAGCCCAAGAAAGTGCGACCTTCGACCAGCCGCTACGCCGCTCTGACCGAGCGCGGCCTGGACGTCAAGGCGGCCTTCTTCCCAGACTCCAGCCCCCTGCCCCCTGGCACCCTGGTGGAGAGTGATGACCTGTAGAGGCTTGCTCAGGTTTGACGCTATGAACCCTGACCCTTGACCAGAGTGCCAATGTTTCAAAAACAGACACCATCATGGCCTTGCCAGAGGAGCCTTAATAAACCTGTCGACTGTTCTCAGCTGTTTGAAGCTGAGCCGAAGAAAAATTAATCAGAAAAATATGTATATTTAAAAAGAATTTTTTAGAAATAATAAAAAAAAAAGTTACAGATTTGAAAGATTTGTGAGTGGGAGAAGATAGAACGTTAGGAAGTGTGATAGGCACTGAAGTGATGTCATATCCTCATACACAGACACACACACGAACACAAATTCATATCAAGCTGATGATTAAAATGCTTACAGCAGAAAATAATTGGATTCATTTTAGACCTCTTTTTGTGCATGTGTTACTCTGGCGCCAGCGTGTAGGACGTGATACTCAGTGCCTTAGTCTCTTAGCCGGACGTCTGTTCATGTTGTAGCAGATCGAGTTTTCAGTTATGGGGCGGTGTTTCTAGCGAGGTCTAAGTGTTAGGTTTCTATTAGTGTTCTTTCCTAATTGTATAAACTGCGTGTAGAGATCCTGACTACGCTAGCACAGATATCCACCAAGTCTGGACGCCGTAGATATTGCACAAGGCCGGGCCTTATCTTATTTTGATTTGATTTTATTATTTTTAGTCTTTCTCTATCTTGTGTTTTGGTTAAAGGGAGGTTGGTGCTGAACTGGGTAACGAGACTGATGATTTTCAGAAAGACACTCTTGCGTGACCGGGAGGTGGCGGTGCGGTGCGGTGCACTCGCGTGATGTGCGTCTGCTGTGTAGAGATGACACCGCCACTTTAAACAGAAAGAACGGATGTGCAGAAAGGTCAGGGGGAAAACTGAAAGAATTTACATAATCGAATTTAGCAATGCAATGGATATGATAATGCTAACTGTTTTTTTTTTTCCATACAAACACACAAGTCATAACACCAGCAGAAGTGTTTTTACCCCTTAAACAAAACTGTGTTGATTTTCATACGAGGACGAGGGAAACGAGTGAAGTAAAATATTTATAGGATCCAGATGCAGACCTTAAATTATATTAGTGATTTTCTCATGGCTTTACGCCCAGTCTTTATTTAACTATATATTTACCACCGTTCTAATTATTAACACTTTTTTTCTTCTTCTTCTTCTTCTTCATATTCATATATACAGTATATGCACACATATTCAACTCTGGTACTTGTATTACATTACAATATTTTACTTAACTAGAGTCAAGGGTAGCTGGATTGCACAAATGTAAAGCTTGCAGAAGTATAGCTAGACATAGACTTCGGCTTCTTCACATGCACTCACTCAACTCCTTACAATATCTTCTGTTCTTTTTTTTTCTTTCGCTGTCTGAACACAATACATACTTAAGGATTGATGGAAGATTTTTTTTCCCTTTTAGTTCCAAGTTGATATGCCTGTATATGAAATGTTCTTCTGTTTTTGGTTTATGAACCATATAAATAAAAATATCTGGAAATACTAGGCCTGTGGTGAACGTGCCTTTGTTGTCACATAACAAATAATTGTTATTTTACACACTCTGTGCTGTTTTTATGCTGTTGTAGGAAAATAATAAATCAAACAACTGAAACACAATTACCAGTTTACAACTACGATGAGAGAAAAAGCATTGCAGAACACGCAAAACTTTAAAGGTCCCATATGTTACAGGTCTCAGAGGTCCCTCGAGTTTGAGAGATGAAATACCCCTCAAATTTTATTAAAATCATGTTCATATTTATTCAAGTTTCATGCATCTTCATCCTAATGCATAGTTTTAGTGTCTATGTAGCTACTAATAAAGTTAGCTACTAACTTTTAATGAGCTACTCCTGAGCCACGCCCCTCCAGAAAACAAGCCTGGGGAGGGGCTCTTCTTATATGAGGTCACATAAGGGCAAAAAATTTAATTGGCTTGTTCAGTTTTGACAAAAATTTAGTTCACAACCTGTTGCAGCACTAAAGAGCATTTTAAAGTATGAAGATATGAAACATTCTCTTCAAAGATTTCTCTAGTGTAGTATAATTTTTTAAGTAAAAATGAGTTCATTTCAGGGCTAATTTTATGTGCATGGCAAAAATCTATATTTCTTTTTGTGGTGATCCATTGATGACCACACTGACAGTAAATTTACGACAGTAAATAATTATTAGCACTCTGGCTGTAGAATTTATTTTACTTTTAGAAAACATAAGCATAATTTTTTTACAGAAATCCCTTTGCGGTTTAATACACTTTGTCTATCTGTCAACAAGCATTTGGATTCCTGTTACTTATTTAAAAAACGTTTTAGGCTGAGCTGTGAGCTGTCAATGCACCGCTGTCTTCACTTCTTCATCAGAAGTGAATCTTTGTCCTTGTAGGGCTGCTTTCAGGCAACCAAACAGGTGAAAGTCCGAGAGAGCGAGATCGGGGCTATAGTATAGGGAGGATGCTTTAGCACCCCAAAACAAAGGTTTTACAGTGTGCACAGTGAGGATAAGAGTGTGTGGCTGTGCATCGTCATGCAAGGTCGCAACGCCCTTGGATAACAGTCCAAGCCCATCAATAAGCATTTCACTAGAACCTTTATTTCTGATAATGTTTCAAGTCTGGCCCCTTGGCAAACTGGAAGCATCAGTTTTAAAGCTGATGGTTGACTTTTGAACTTTTCGTGATCATCGATTGAGGATGTTTACGTTCCACACTCTGCCATTTACTCTCAGTCTCGTACTGATTAATTAATTATCTTTTAAATAATTATTATTAATTATCTCTTGCCTTACAAATTATAAATTTATTAGAAACTTATAAATTTCACTTGCCTTAGAGGATCGGTCCTTATGCTCTTCCATAAGTTCTTTCGGCACCGAACACCATCAGACCGCAAAAAAAATGATCACTGCGAGCTGTACAAATAACAAGTGGGGCATCCATTTTTGCCTCGCAGTGCAGTTACAAATGAACTGATGTAATACGTTCACACCTGCACAGCATTGACTGGACAGACAGTAGCCTTGAACGGATAGCGCTGATAAGACCAAGACAACGGAGGTTTAAAATAACCGGAGTGCGGATCATTTTTGACTCACCCTCGTGTGTATGTTTGTGATTGAAGTGTTAAAATGTTGTTCCTCTAAACTCCTGCAGGTTATGTCCTCCAAAGTATTTACAGTACACAGCACAGCAGCCTATGTTGTAGGAGCAAATTAGTTTAATTTTTGAAACATGGCTAACCAGGTAATGGATAAGTCTTCAGTTCATACTGAGCTACAATCTGATTTTACCGTTAACATTAATTCTGTCGAAATGCCAACAATTTCCTTGTCCACCATAGAAAATGATCTGTTTGGAACTTGGTAAGATAGTTGTTCAAACAAACCAGTGCCATAGTACAAACTGTACTGGACCATTTAAATACTGGGGTGATGACTGGAGACAGAATAAAAATGACATCATTTCTCGACTCAGATGCTCCACATGCTGACCTCTGACCTCATCCTTCACCACAATGAGTGTACAACCACAAGCTGACTGCTCCCCCAACTCTATCCACTCAATGAGCTAAAAATAAACCGCAGTAAAGCCCAATCTTAATGCGACTCAGCTGTGTGCCTGTGATGAGGGGGTGAGCAGGATTTCTCCCATGAGGAGGGAGGGTACAACATAAGTGTTCCTGTTACACAGCAAGACCACTGTGTAAACACTCTGAACTATCTTCTAGCGTCAGTTGTGTTTTTAGATTTGTCATTGCTCAAAAGATGAGATTATTCTTTCGTAAGCTCTGAACTAAATATTTCTTTGTTGGAGGTTGAAAAGGTTTGGACACCCTGTCTAACGGCCTCATGGTCTTTTCTGAGTTTTAGTTCTTTCTACAGTGTGAAACAATGCAGCAGGCTTCCAAAACATGCAATAATCCCCTTCTGAACAGTTGATATTGAAGTGTGTCTACTACTTATGCTTTGTAAAGCCTTCATAATGGCTCTAATCTGAGGTGCTGTTAATTAGTGATCTTCTCGTCTGCATCAGAGGTAAGTTTTGGTCTTGCTTTCCTGGGACAGTCTTCATGAGAGCCAGTTTCATTGTTTCATTGGGTTTTGCAAATGCAATTGACAATATTGTTCCAGAACAGCTGACCTTTATGTCTTAAAATAACTACTGACTGTTGTTGTTGTTACTCATTTTCCTAATGCCATACTGTATGTCCTAAGATTTTTTTTAATCAGTATGTAAAAAAAAAAAATGAATGTAAAAAATAAATCATTAAAGAGCTCACTGACATAGAAGGTGTGTCCAAGGAAGGTGTTTTGACTGGTACTATACATGTACTGTACTATTATTAGATTATTAAATTATTAAATTGCATATATAGACATAAAGCCACGTTTATAAACATGTCATAATGAACATGTTCAAGCATAACAATGCCCCGTGCACATAGCCAGCATCATGACCAGCGTGTTAAAGTGGACGTATTATACAAAATTTACTTTTTATTCAGTTTGGACATACTGCTGCTTGTCCCTCTAGATTGTCCCCCTATTGTACACAGAATCTAAGTATAGCTCTTAATATGGAAGATGGAATGCTCTCTATATACTGAAGTATATTTCCCTCTTCATTTTGTTAGTCAGAAATGCGGATGGGAAAAACCTGAAAGCGAGTGAGAAATGCTTGCTAAGGTCCTGAACATGGATGATTCCATTCCCTGCATTCTGATTTGCTAGGAAAATGCACTTCGTCAAAGGAGAAATCAGGGGAGGTTTATTTAAAGCTTTAAAGCTACAGACACAGAAACAGCGCATTTGGAAAAGAAGTGAAACAGAAAAGAGGTCAAGCAGCCAGTACATCATCTAGGCTGTATTTCACCTTGAACATTAACACACACACACACATACATTTAGAGATCTTAAAGTCCAAACTTGTTTTAAAAGGAGTATAGAACATGACCTTTACATTATCAGAGTTCTGACCTCAACTTCACCGAACACCTGTGGAACGCCGACTGCACATTCTGTACCTCTGCTCACTAATGATCTTGTAGCTGAATGACGAAAACCCCTACACTTAAATCTAGTGGGAAGCCTTCCCAGAACAATGGAGGTTATTACAGCTGATAAGAGGAGAGCCACTCAGAGCAACCCATTCTAAAAAACCCATTCTTATAATTTTATCCAGAACAAATGGGGTGTGATTCCACAAACTAATTCCAGTCCAGTGTATACTGCAGGGGAAAACGAAGGTGTATTATGACTAAAATTGATCTTTTTTACTCAGAGACATGTAGCATGTGCAGTTTCTCCAAACCAAGGATGTCCAGTCTTATACTTAAAAGTCTGATGACAGTTTTTCATTCCACCCAAGCTCCAGGCTCCTGCTCAGGGTCACCGATCGATCACACATTATATTTTTCAGAATCAAATCCAAGACCAGAATTGTTCTTAACGTCTGAAGGTCATGACGACAGACTTGGTACGAATGCACTGCGGTTAGTAAATGCTTTTAAACATAAACTGAAATCATGTGCGGGTGAAACAGTTGGCATGGCATTAACCTTCAGAAGCTTACAGGCGACTGAAGTTACATGGTCAGGTGTAGTCCTCCATCCACCACCAGGACATGTCCCGTGATGTACGGTGACTCCAGGAGAAACAGGACAGCATGGGCAACTTCCTGCGGATCCCCGAAGCGACCTAGAGGAATCCTCTTCCCGTACTCTTCTTTGTTCAAACTTGCTGTCATGTCCGTCCGAATCAGTCCTGCAGAGACAAAGTATATACAGTTCATCACTGTAGTGCAAGCCTCATCACTTTGCTATGCACTGTAAACTATTAAACACTATATGGACAGTTCAAGAAAGTCACATGAAATTATTTATATAAAAAAAAAAAAGAGAAAGCAACCTGGAGCTACCAAGTTGACCCGAATGTTTCGAGAAGCAACCTCTTTGGCCAGAGACCGTGTGAAGCCGTCAAGGCCGGCTTTGCTGGCGCTGTACACACTCTGCCCGGCGTTTCCCTTAACACCCACCACCGAGCCTGTTTCGTTAAGAAACAGAAAATCTTAGTCACACACACACAAATTTCTCAAGAACTATATTATCTGAAATAATGAAAAGACACCAAGTTCCAAATACTCTTTTGGTATAATAGACAAGAGGATAATAATGGTGCGTTGTTGCCCTCTAGTGGCGACGACACGAACTTCACTTCACATTTGATTTTTTTGCCTTGTTTTTAAGCACAGTATTGACTCGTGGTAGAAATTCCATTTTTTTCCAGGAAATCAGACTTTTGGCTACCAAACTACACAAAGTGTATGATATTCTGGATAGTAGGGAATGTCAGGGAAAACTGCACATGAGCGTTCACAAACATCATGCTACAAATGAACTGCTAAAATTTGTTAGCTTTCTTGTCTATCTACCACTTCAAACAGCACACTAAAATCATCCAAAACCATCTAAAATAATGTGCAATGTCCTCTTATTAGGATTTCCAACATAACACACAAACATGTCCTGTGATGAGTGTAAAGACTATTAGTCTTTTGCATATTGTGATAAAGTTCATTATTTTCTGTAATGTACTAATAAACATTGGACTTTCATATATTTTAGATTCATTACACACAACTGAAGTAGTATAAGCCTTTTATTGTTTTAATATTGATGATTTTGGCATACAGCTCATGAAAACCCAAAATTCCTATCTTAAAAAATTAGCATATCATGAAAAGGTTCTCTAAACGAGCTATTAACCTAATCATCTGAATCAACTAATTAACTCTAAACACCTGCAAAAGATTCCTGAGGCTTTTAAAAACTCCCAGCCTGGTTCATTACTCAAAACCGCAATCATGGGTAAGGCTGCCGACCTGACTGCTGTCCAGAAGGCCATCATTGACACCCTCAAGCAAGAGGGTGAGACAAGGAAAGAAATTTCTGAACGAATAGGCTGTTCCCAGAGTGCTGTATCAAGGCACCTCAGTGGGAAGTCTGTGGAAAGGAAAAAGTGTGGCAGAAAATGCTGCACAACGAGAAGTGGTGACCGGACCCTGAGGAAGATTTTGGAGAAGGACCGATTCCAGACCTTGGGGGACCTGCGGAAGCAGTGGACTGAGTCTGGAGTAGAAACATCCAGAGCCACCGTGTACAGGCGTGTGCAGGAAATGGGCTAAAGGTGCCGCATTCCCCAGGTCAAGCCACTTCTGAACCAGAAACAGTGGCAGAAGCGCCTGACCTGGGCTACAGAGAAGCAGCACTGGACTGTTGCATCATGGTGCCAGAGCCTGGAGGAAGACTGGGGAGAGGGAAATGCCAAAATGCCTGAAATCCAGTGTCAAGTACCCACAGTCAGTGATGGTCTGGGGTGCCATGTCAGCTGCTGGTGTTGGTCCACTATGTTTTATCAAGGGCAGGGTCAATGCAGCTAGCTATCAGCACACTCTGGATGAGCTTAAGATCGCTATCGAAGCATCCTGGGCCTCCATAACACCTCAGCAGTGCCACAGGCTGATTGCCTCCATGCCACGCCGCATTGAAGCAGTCATTTCTGCAAAAGGATTCCCGACCAAGTATTGAGTGCATAACTGAACGTAATTATTTGAAGGTTGACTTTTTTTTGTATTAAAAACACATTTCTTTTATTGGTCGGATGAAATATGCTAATTTTTTGAGATAGGAATTTTGGGTTTTCATGAGCTGTATGCCAAAATCATCAATATTAAAACAATTAAAGGCTTGAACTACTTCAGTTGTGTGTAATGAATCTAAAATATATGAAAGTCTAATGTTTATCAGTACAATACAGAAAATAATGAACTTTATCACAATATGCTAATTTTTTTAAAAGGACCTGTAGATAGCAAAGAAGGGGATTTTGTCAGGTTATAACTCACCAATGTTGACGATAGCGCCTCCGTTAGTGAGCATGCTCCGTAACACTGCCTTACAGGTGAGCATGGAGCCAAGCAGGTTGGTGTGAAGAACAGACACCATGTCCTCGGTTTTACACCTCAGTAATAATCCGTCTCTGAAACACAACGACAGAGGATCAGATAATAGTGATTGTACAGATCTGTGACACCTTTTAAATGGTCCTCTGTTACCTGTTGATGCCTGCTGCATTGACGAGGTATCCCACAGGGCCGCCGGTTTTACTGATGGTATCGAATGCTTTCTGCACCTCATGCTCTTTGGAAATGTCGCAACCGAGACCAATATGTCCTACTGTAGAACAAAAAAGAAAAAAAATCGAGTTTTACTTTAAAAGTTTGTAAAGCTGCATCTTGAAATACTTCACAGGGTTAAAATGATCCACCTCCAGAAAGCTCATGCACTGTGGCCTGTGCTGCTTCCTGGCTCCGGGAGACCACTACAACTCGATGCCCCCTTTGTGCCAACAACTGGGCTACTGCTCGCCCAATGCCACGGGAGCCTCCAAACACCACACCCAGTCTAGACATCACCCGTCTATATGAGGAATAAAAAAGGATCACATCAACATCCAATTGTATTACCAGCGACACTCCAGATCTAATATATAATACATTTATAATAAATGTGGTTTTGTTCAAATCTCAACTTTATGTGAGATGAGAGATGAAATTATAGACGCAAAGGACCCGGGAAAGGTCAGATAAAAAGTAAGTTAAGATTGAATACTGGTGTTTGAGCTGTACTCTGCAGTCCAGACAGTGTGTGGGATTTTGTTGCAGTACAATAACATGTAGCAGTATCATGCGATCGCACTGGAGCCTCAGGATATCAGCTATCATGTTAGAAATAATCCAAATTCACACCTGTGTGACATCTAGCGCTGTTTTGAAACGTGTGCAAACATAGCGAATCACATTGAGCTTACAGTGACGTATTCATGCTAGGTATTTCAACCAAATATGTTAGGAGTGTAAGCCATGAAGGCAATACATTTTATCCAAAAGACATTTGTGCATCAGTGGTGCTAACTGTTGCCTCACACCTCCGCTCGGAGGAGAAACGTGAAAGTCTTCGCCCTCCCTTGACTGGCAGTTGTGGCCTTAAAGAAAGAGTGCTCTAATGACAGGTGGGGATTGCCTACGACTAAATTAGAAAAACAATCAGGAAAAGCCCCATCAAAAAAAAATAAAAAATATAAATAACTTAGAGATGAGGAAAAAATCTATTTATTTATGAATTGAGATTTTTTTGTGGCGCTTTACATATGCCCACACTACTCCAAAATCAATTAAAAAAAGTATTTTTTTTACTGGTCAGCCAATGACCAAAATTGGCTAATTTACAGTTTGACCAGTGATCGGCCATCAGCCTCAGACATAAATGATTCTGTACCAAGCGCGGACGCTTCTGAGTGACTTATCAAAAATCACGTGCACTGAAAGCCTCCTTTTCTTCAAACTCAGTCTCAAACCCACTCATTACACAAGTCTCAAAACACTGCATGTGCAACAACCCGTGCTCTCACTGTCAAGTTGAGTTTTGAGAATTTGGAGGCATTTAAGGCGGTAAAATGTCACCTTTTCTCAACTCTGTTGCGGTCTGGAAAGCGATTCCGCTCCCTGAAGGCCAACACAGAGAGATTGAGGAGGAGCTTCTTCCCGCACCCAATAAGGTCTCTCAACCACACCACTATGCAGAACTAACACAATCTTTTCACAATCGATCAATCAATCTTTTTACATCCATGGACACTATGGACAATTCCACGCACACCTACCTTCATATCTACACTACATGTTTACGTTTACATCCTGGACCATTGCACAAAGACACTTTGTTCTATGCATATTTGCACACCATCTTTCTTACAAAATATCAAAATTTCTCAATTTCTTAAATGTTCTTGTACAGTACAGTATATTTCAATTTGTACAGTATATTTCTATTTTTATGTACAGCATATTTTTATTTTTAGTTCTATTTTTCCTAGTTCAAATAATTTTTTCTACTTAATTTTTCTATCGTATTTCTTTTATTTATATTTATTTCTTATTATAAGCTTTAATTCTCTTTTAAGGTCACTGGCAGCCGTATAAGCATTTTTCTACATTTCGTACTGTGTATGACTGTGTATGTGACAAATAAAATTTGAATTTGAATCCATCGCAGAGCACACACACACACACACACACACACACACACACTACGGGCAATTTGGGAATGCCAGTTAGTCTAATTTGCATGTCTTTGGACTGTGGGAGAAGACTAGATTACCCGGAGGAAACCCATTAAGCACAGAGAGAACATGCAAACTCAGAAACACACATGCAAACTCGACAAAAAGGCGACAGTGCTAACCACTACACCACCGTGCCGCCGGGTTACATTTAATTAATCATTCAAATTTTGAAGGGTTTAAAATTTTAACAAAATCTGGGAAAATGTAATATTAAATTGGGAGATTTATAAAATTGTGATAAGCGCAGTTTTAATTGAATTAGGCCCAAGGTATCGTCCTAATATCGTATTGGGAGGTGACTGGTGAGTCCCATCCCTACTATAACTTGTCTTGTATATGGTTAAAGTGTGCACACTCTTGTCTCTCTTGGACACAGACATGTCAAGATATCATCAAAATTATTATTAATTTATAACCCATTAGTTATTTCAATTAGTTACTCTTTAAAATGTCTTTACAAACCTTTCAGAAGGACTACTGTGTCCCAGAAGGGGTTTATTGCCTAAAAACAAGAGAAAAAGCTGACAACAGACCCCTTTAACAACTTCCAGTCATTCATAAACCCACACTGGGAGTAAAATTATCAGAATTATCTCAGACTCGTTTTAAACAATCCCAATATGACTAAATAAATCATCCTTTCACGAGTTTCTACCCTGAACTTCACTCCAGTCTCCTGGACGCCGCCATCTTGGATCAGCTGTGTGCCGAAGCCCCGCCCACAACACCACGACGTTTTTAAACCTCGCGTGACGTCGCTGTCATTCTATTTTTCCACACCCGTATTCGGAGTAGCACGCGCCTCCTGTGCAGATCCTGCTTCAGTAAACAGAGGCGAGGCCTGGCAGAATACGGGTGGGAAAATGAGTTTCGACGGACTACGCAGCTAGATGAGTCAAAATGGCGGCGCGCAAGGAAGAGGACGCAGTGCAGCTTCACCAGGAGGACGCCAATAACAAAGGCGAGATAACTCGTGCTTTTCTCACCATAATGTACAGATTACTGGGTTATGACTTTCTGGGAATTATGCTTATTTATATAAATTGTTTAATTTTACACCTGAACGTGCTTTTAGCGTGACTTTTAAACTGCCGAAGTAAATATGGGCCTCCTGACGGAGCTTCATCACAGGACCTAGATGCACATACTATGAACGATAAAATGCATTTTGCTCTCGGTTGGTTATAGTCTCGGGTTTGGATATTCGCTTTCTGTGCAGGAGATGAAGATTTTTAGACATTTTTAAGTTTTCAGGGAATTTAAAGTGCTTGCTGATTTTTAACTGTGATGAAGTGGTCTGAGCGCGGAGCTCCGCAATAGGGCCGTCCACCAATAAATGCTCCCTCGGTTCGCTTGTTATTTGTTTTGCCACATGGGGGCGCCATACTTTAAAAATTAATATGCATATTATGGGATTAAATGTGGAAATCTTGCTCCAACAATCTGACCTTATAAAAGATTTGACATTTTAAAGCACTTGTAGGGCAGTTTGTTCACCAATTATTCTAAAATATGTAATAAAACATAATTAAAATAGGGCCTTCATGTGAGATTTTGCTGCGTAGCTAATACGTACTCGTGTGTATACATACAAAACCTGGTACACATTTTTATATCTCATTTTTAATAATCAAACAGTTTCGGCCGTGACGAGGCCTTAGCCTTTATGGGGAACAGAGGCTTTCTGGGGTTTCTCTGGGTGACACTAACTGGTGTTTCCAAATTGCACACATTGAGTGACTGGGTGTGTGTGTGTGTGTGTGTGTGTGTGTACCTGTGCAGTGTCATGCGCTGCCACCCCATCCAAGGTTACCCTTGTCTTGTGCCCCAAGTTCCCTGGGTTAGAGTCTACCCCACACACCCCACACCCCATAAAAATCAGCAAATAAGTATTTAGGACTTCTCGTAAAATGCTACACCCCTTGTTTACATCTTCACCTTTAAGCTTAAATGTAATGTGTATTGTCTGCTGTAGAAGGCTCTGTGAAGATGGCTGTAGCATCCGAGGACGCGAGCAAGCAGACTCTTGTTGATGACGTCACGTCCAGCGACACTGTGAAACCCCAGGACGGTCAAGGACAAGCACCTGTCTCTTCAATGTCAGGTGGTGACTTAGCAGACGAGAAGACTTTTTTTCTGATTTGGTTTCAATTCAGTGTTCAATAAACTTTTGTCTTTCGTTTTTGTTTTAAGAGAGACACGTGTCCATCCAGACTTCACTAGATGGTTTGGAGATGCTAGTGGACTTAAATGGAGGTGAGGACAATTTTCAGTTGAAATGAAACTTGAATAAATCCAAACACATAGTAATATAACACCCACTTTGGCTACATTTAAACTGTCGACTGTGTTTATGGAATGAACTTCACAGCCGGTAGAAAGTCCTGCCCATTATGTCCAGAGGAGAAGTTTAAGGCTTGTTACAGCCACAAACTCAGACGCCACCTGCAAAACCTTCACTGGAAAGTCTATGTGGAATTTGAAGGTAATAGAGCATGTGTTAAAGCAGCACTACAGCTGTGTTAATTAGAGCAATGTGAACCTTAAATCACACAAATTCAACAGTGACTCCATGTAATGTATAAAGTTTATATTCTATCTATTGAGAGATCCAACTTACTTTCCTTTGTTTTTGGTTCTCACAGGTCAGAGGATGTGTATTTGTCATCTACCATGCAGACAGATGAAGTCCAGCCAGGGTTCAGATCAGGTGAACATTTTAGTCTCACTTGAGGAGACGTTTTCAGTGGAATCAGAATAAGAAAGCGTGACAAATTTAGAACGTGCTTTATGTACATGTTTAGGAAATTTGTAGTATTTTTAAATGTTCTTAAGAGGGTCCTGAGTGGCACAACAGAGAAAGTGGTTACCCTTAATAGGGCTTAATGTCAACTTCCATGGTGTGCCCTGCAATACTACTACTATTAATACTACTACTACTAATAATAATAATAAACTAATAATAATCGTTAAGTGCAGCCCGAACCCTAAGGAAGTCTTAAAAGGATTGAAGCGGGTGAAATGCCGTTGTGGCTTCGCAGAAAACAGTCAGTGGTTAATTATTGGATCATTATTGAATTATTTACTGTACCTAGTTATAAATGGGAAATTAGCAAGAGAATATGAGAGTATGTTCTGTGGAGCTGTATCCATTACCGATCGCACTAGAATGGGTTGAGCAGTTTAGTTATCAGAATACAGGGATTTGTAGTGAGTCAGTATCAGCACTTACAAACATTAGTGTAGCCAGAAGTCATCAGAATCTGCTGTATAGAATCTTGTTAGCTCAAAGCACGATCAGGGAAGGGAGCATTTACCTTTTTTGGAACCCTTAAAGCTCAGAGCATTTTAGACGTTATTTGTTTTTTTTTATGTTTAGATTTTTTATTTAAAATGTATAGTGCTTAGGCTTATGCAGTGTAGAGTGACCCTTTTTTTTTTTTTAGCACAAAATTTTAGTTAATTTTAACCAATTATCCAAACATGACTGAGCAAATTTTTTTTTTATAAATTTAATTGGGTCACATAGGCAAGGAAATAGCACAGATACATGGTAACATGTATTTCTGTTTTTTTTTTTGTTGTTGTTTTTTGATCAACCTATGCTGTGTTGCCAGCACATATCTGTGTCGCTTGAGTTTTAAGGGTTTTAATTAAGGAAGGCTGGTCTGAAAAATCGGTCTTAAGAGGCTGGGAAGATGAGGGAGAACCATGAGCAGCCGTTCAAAACCATCTGATCAGCAGCTTAATGTGTGTCTCAGGAAGAGGATAAATATGTTCTTATTTCTCCAGAGTCAGGCCCGGTTGGTTGCGCACTACCATTGTGTTGTGTGCTCTGTCACCATTGCACGAAAAACAGACATGATAAGCCACCTCAAACGGCACATCAACAAAGGCGAGACCGAAGCAAGCTATTCAGGGACTTCGGACGCATCGTTTGAGGAACCGGGTAAGAAGTTGCCAAACGTTTGTTTAGAGCTTCTCTAAAAGGTCCATATGCTGTAAGCAGCATGTTAAACATTGTTCTCTTTCAGTGCCAGGTCAAGCATATGAGATTATGAAGGAACTAGGTACCAATGTGCAGCTCATGCCCAACCACACCACACCCATGAAGACTGATACATACTTCAACCGTAAGATGAAGGCCAACAGGTCAGTTACACACATTAGCTACTCTAAAGATTTTTTTCATTTTTTAAAAGAGCTGGTTTAACATAAGGATTTTGTCTTTTTGGTAGGCAGTTGGTGTTTTGTTCTCTTGCTGTTCTTGCCGAAGAGAGAAGTCCGTTAGAATGTCTGGATGCATTTGGAGCCACTGGTGAGGCTCAGAATTTTTTTCAAATTAATGCAAATGTAACCTGTAATTGGAGCGAGAACAGGGGAGTGCTCGATAGTCTGTCTTAAATGAAAATTAAGGTGCATATACGTAAGTATGTTACCAAAGGCCTTGGTTGTTAAAAATGTTCTGCTCCGCTCTCCCACTAATTGGGGCCAAATTCCACAGCGTTTGTTCTGTGCAAAATGCAGTCCAAAGTTCAACTGAGACTCATATGATTTAGAGTCCCACTGAACTAAACCTTTCAAAGATACAGTGTATTTAGTACAAATGTATTGATTTTCTTTTTTTCTGGAAATGACTGGATGGCCAACAGAAACTAGCCGTATGGCAAAGAAAATTTATAAAAACCAAAAACTATAGTAATGTACTTACTCAATTTAAATTTAAGACCGACTTAAAAAAACAACAACTCCCTTTTACACTGATTTAACAGCAGGTTAGCATGGGTGTAAGAATGAAGATTAAAAATCAAATAAGACGGATAGCAGTATTTGCTTTTAGCAGTTGCTATTAGTCACACTTCAGACTTTTAAATGTGCAAAAAAAAAGTTTAACAATTTTGTTCCATATTGTTGGAACTCATATATAATTTCATATACAGTATGTCCTATATTTTGCTATTCCCCAGGCACGCACACACACACACTGCCTCAAACTGCTTTTATTTTACTATTGCCCCCAAATGCTTGTTTTACTGTATGTAATGTGACTGAGCTGCTGCTGAGCCCCGCCCGTCCTTCCAGGGAACTACAGGGCTGAGCGACCTGTTACAAAAGGGGAAAAATCTAACTGGCTTGTTTAAACCTTGGCCATAACAAATATGCAAAAATGGCAAAAAGCTTTTTGCGTTTACTTCTTATATTGATTTGGACAAACGATTAATTTTTTTTATTCTTTCCATACTGCAATGCTAATGAGAGATTTTGCCTAATGTTATAAGACTACACGTAATAATAGTATAACCAAAAGATAAAATACTGTATACAGTTAGGAATACATATTTCGTTTCCTAATCGGTCACCTCCTTCCTGTTATTGCTCAGTGAGGCCGCGGGGAAGCTTGTGAAAATAGCACTATCTGCCCTGTTCTACATACAAGCTGATTGACAGGCTGAGGTTGGGCCAGCTCTCTCTAGACATTTCTCAAGCTCCATAAACATTCCTGTTTCAGTTAGAATGTTTTTGTCTCTTATTCTCTTGTCCTGATTACATTATAGCATTATATAACAAACAAAAGTCAATTCTAGATGGTTGGAATGACCCTGGTAATGATGATGTCTGACTGTACTTTGTCTGTGGTTCCTACTAACTGTTCCTGCGCAGGTATAATGGGCCTGCAGTGGGCCAAGCACCTCTGCAGCACCGTGAACGTGACGATAAATGACATAAACGAAGCC
Source organism: Clarias gariepinus (assembly GCF_024256425.1). Lineage (NCBI taxonomy): Eukaryota > Metazoa > Chordata > Actinopteri > Siluriformes > Clariidae > Clarias > Clarias gariepinus. Next base: position 1,738,303 of record NC_071126.1, on the reverse strand, counting down.
TGTGTCAATATGATCAAGGAGAACTGCCACCTCAACCACATCCAGCTGGACAAGGAGCACGCGGAGGACAGCAACGACCCCATCAACACTGTGGAAGTGACTCAGATGGACGCCAACGTCCTCATGCACCTCCGGGCGTTTGACTACATGTGAGTAGAATCATGTGTGAGGAACATAAGCCAGATGCAGAAAAGGACAGAGTTCCTGAATAACAGTTTAGTGCCTTAATATCTGCATGACGCCATGATAGTTGTACATTTGAGCAAAAATGTTTAAACAATCAGATCTTGACACATGGTTTTATAATCAAAATAAGTATTAATAATCATTAGTATGTCATCATGAACTCATAATGCAAAGAGCACATGCGGGAACCTCATTCTTTTTGTCTCGATTTCTTTCTTTCACCGTTTAGTTTTTAGCAAATAAGGATTTGATTATTAGTTCAGGATGGAAACTTGGCTTAAGGAAATGAATAAAGAAAGATTTAAATAGATTTAATGTCTGGTAAATGTGTATACAGTATGAGTACTAAAACTTAGCTGTGCTTTTAAGCACATTTTATGCAGACTTGAAATATTCCTGGAAAATGGAAAATTTGATTTGGATCTTAAATCGCTTTATTTAAAATAAAAGTACACACACAGTTTGCTGCATATTTGCCCAAGTAATATCATTTATTTCAGTAAAGACAATATGTTTAGACACAACGTCTAAAAACATTTCATTTTGGAGCTGCGGGCTGCTGAGTGCAGTTTTTTTACTGTTTGCATCATGTTAAGGCAGATTACACTCCTGTGATGCACAAACAACAAACTGGTAGTTTCCAAATTGACCGTAGTGTGCTTGTAAGTGTGTGCTGGTGTACCTCGCTTGGGGATAAGCCCTATAGAGAATAAATGAATGATTAGTGATGTGTTAAAGAGCCTCAGTAACTGTTCAGTTATGTCCAGTTCAGATTAAATTCATTACGCTGTGTTATGTTCTCAGACACCTGGACCCTTTCGGCACAGCCGTCAACTACCTGGATGCCGCCTTCCGCAACGTACGCAACTTGGGCATCGTTTCTGTGACTTCAACCGACACCGGCTCACTCTACTCCAAATCTCTAAATGTGACTCTCCGCCATTATGGCTGCCAGATCGTCAGGACCGAATACTACAGAGAGCTGGCAGCACGCATGGTGGTGGCCTCGATAGCCAGGTAGAGCTAAAACAAATTAACTCGTATGATGGGGATCTGATAGGCAGGTTTAAGCTCCATAAACATATTGCTAGATGATGGTCACTGGAAGGGCCAATTGGTTCGAAAACAGGTTAAGTAGATACAGTATTAGAAATGACAATTTATTTATTTATACATTTTTTGGTCTTTACTGTTTAATGTTTTCTCATGGGATTAGAGTTATTAGTACTACTACTGGAGACACTCGGAATATAATTGGGAATTATTTATTTTCACTTATTACTGCTAGACCTGTAAAAAAGTCTGGTTAAAGGAACTCTGGAAATGAAGATGGACATTAAGTGATCAGGATTATTTGTTAAAATCCTTTGTTTAGTGATGGGTGTTGTATGTGTGTGTTCAGGGCAGCAGCACGCTGTAATAAAGGTATCGAAGTCTTATTGGCTGTGGCTTTGGAACATTTCGTGCTGGTGGTTGTGCGCGTGCTGCGAGGCCCCACGCAGGCCGACGAGACGGTCAAAAAGCTGCGGCAGCTGTTGCACTGCCAGTGGTGTGAGGAGAGAGTGTTCCTCAAGCTGGGCAGCATGGTGGAGGGTAAGTATAGAATCGGGTGTTTAATACCCACACTGTTCTGTGTCAATTAAGTACAATTTGAATATCTGGACTGCACAATATATAATTTATTAACTGGTGAAATAGCAGTATTTTTTTAATGGCCCTACTGTATTAAACATATGTGGTTTTGTCTTTTTCCTGTAGAGAATCAGTACAGGCAGCTTCCATGTCAGTGCCATGGCAGCATGCCGGGGAAGACTGCAGTCGAGCTGGGACCTCTCTGGTTAGATGCACTTACCAATATTAACTCTTTCATGCATTTAGTATTTATTATCTAATCAGTTTTACTTTACAGCAAAAGTAGAAATGTTAAGCAAAATTGTTGCAGTGTTTATAAAAGTAGAGACAAAATCTTACTAAGAGAAAGAAAAGGAATTAAAGATTTAAAAAATGCTATTGTTGTACTTTACAACTATTTCTTGCTATTTCTGTATTTTTTTAAGGTCAGGGTCTCTGTTCAACACTGGCTTCCTGAGGCGGATGCTGGTGGCAGCGGTGCAGCACAGCATGGACGACATTCAGCCCCTGGTGAAGATTCTGATCTGTGAGGCAGACTGCACCATGCTCAAGTCCTTCTCTGTCACAGGCCAGCTGATTCTAGCCAACCAAGGTATGGGACTACACGCACTCAACCTCTGCATGATGTGCCGTGCAAAAAAATGTGTTTTTACTGTTATGGGCCTTGCACTACGATCCAGTCCTACACCAGACAACGCAATCCCACTCAGCTACTGAGATCAGTCATCTGCATCAGTGGCCCTGAAGACGCCAGCTCAAAAGTGATTTCAGATGTTACTGAGCCTGGCATTAATCCTGCTAAAGAAGGACGGTCAATACGAGAGATTTTGGACACAAAGCTTAATTTTTAACTTTTATCATTGCATTTTTATGGTGTTGCATTATAAAAAAAATCATGCATGTTAAAAGCCTCTGATCTGTCCTTTTTTCTAAACTAAGTAATCTTAAACCCACTCATTATACTTGCCTCATTATACTCATTATACAACAGACCAAGCGCTTATTATTTCAGAATATTGTGTGTGTTAGGAACTGCACGCACCAGATACGTGCTGTTCAGTTAAATGGTAAACTCTTGTATATAAAGTTTGTATGTTTTTATTTAAATTCTGCGTTTGCATTCAAATGTGAAAACTAATGTTGTAAGGAACGGGTCACATTCAATTCATCAGTAAACTTTTAAAAGTTTTAAAAATGAAAAAAAAAAAAATCATGATGTGAATAAAATCATGGCGCTTCCAGAATCGCAATAGCAACGAATACCTGTGCGTCTACTAAAAATAGCCCGAGAGATGCATACAGTATTTGTACTGTATGAATAGTAAATTACTCAAAAGTAAATATTATATATAAGCCATAGTCATTGAAATAAAAAAAAAAGAAGAAAAAAAACTGCTTCTGAAAAAAACCTTTATTAATATTTTTATAAGTATATAGATATAAGATTTTTTAAAAATTAGAGGGGGAAGGGGTTCACATACATGCTTAGAGAATCTCCTTTTTGAGACAGTAATGTTGTTTTGCTTAGGGTTAAACAGTTTGATCTGCTATAATTTACAAGGAACTGCCGAGAACAATCTCTTCGGAGAAGGAGGGGGGAAACATCTATGCTTGTAACGTCAGTTCTAATACATTAAGAACTGTTTTAATGTTTCTATATTCAGTGTACACACACATACTTAGGAGTCAGAGATCAGACATCAATTTAAGCATTTGCTATAATTTATACATTGCCAGACCACCAAAAAAAGCACCCCCAAAGATTTTATTAAGTGCATTTAGTTTTGATTACAGCACACAGTTTGTTGGAGAATTTGGATATCTAAATGAATTTCTTATGCTATCTTTTTGCCACTTTTTCACAATCTTAGTCCTGGAATATTTCCGTGCCGTTATTCAGTACGTTCAGGTTATCAGCTCAGTTTATTTTATTGCCACATATCATTGCTGAGTCTAGATCTGAACAACTGAAGGAACCCCGGAACATAACACTGACTCCAGAGCCTTGTACTGTAGTGGCAACTATGCATGATGCGTGCATCACTTTGTGCACCTACTCCTTTTTTTTTTTTTTTAACCCAGTCCCAGCAATTACGTAAAAATAACGTAGTTATATTCTTGTTAGTTGCAGCGCAATAGTTTGATCTTTCTGAAATGGTTACTTATTTGCCGGGGCAGTGTACTTTTAAATAGATTTTTCTCGAGCTAGACTTTTGGGGCGTCCTACGTATCGGTATATTGCTTTTTACTGAACTGTGTTTGTCTAGAATACTTTTAGTGTCAAATCTGCTGAAGTATGCTTGTTTTTTCTTTCTGCAGTAGAGTGCGGTGTCGTCATCAAAACTTTACAGAAGGTGGAGGAAGCAGACACTGTTGATCAGTCAGGTAGTAGTTACACTTGTCACTTTAGTGATGCTTTTCTATGGCTGTTTTGTTATAATTTAAATATTAAATTGATAAAGAGGCTAAACCTTTATGAAAAACGTGAAAAAAACATTACTGATTCAAAGTGAGAGAGCTGTTATGTCTTCGATCTACTCTAAAATAGTCATTTAATAAAATTTAGTAGTTGTGTGGATTAGTTGGCCCGCTGTGGCGACCCCTCCATGGGAGCAGCCGAAAGACTAACAACAACAACAAGGAGCTCTTTCTCATGAGCTTTATTGAACACGCATTAGAAAAGAATTAAGGCTTAACAAATCTATCCAATTTTTTAAATGTATTAATCACACATTAGCCTGTACAGCTATTAACCTGTCTTCTTGCAAGACAATTTTTAATTGTTTTAAAAATGTAAGCACTAAAGTTTCTCTTATTTGTTTAATGCTGCTTGGAACAAAACAGAAGAGACATTTTCATACACTTTTTCTGTCATCACTCAGGTAAGAGGAGAATTGGAGAGGATTCTGGTAATGCTTTGAAGAAGCTGAAATCGGATGCGTCCCTGGAGCACCCTGCATTCTACTACAGCATCCATCGGCACAGCATCCGAGGCATGAACATGCCCAAGTGAGTCGTCTCTCAGCTCACTGTGCTTTTATAGCCTGCAGTAAAATTTATTATTAAAAAAAAGTTATTACAGTACACAGATTAACAAAAAAACTCGTATATAGAAGAGTTTATCAATATAGATAATATCTCCATATACACTATATTGGAGACTTTTGTGTAGCAAGTCACACTGACTCCATAATTTATTTTGAATTTTTTTTGGCAGGTAGTATATATAAAACAGTATCCCTGTTTGTGTTGAAGATATAACTGTAAAATTATGCATGAAAGAAATGACGTGTCGTGTACCTAATCTAAAATGTTCTACTTGGTAGATGTACTTGGACCTAGTGTACAACTTGTGTGCCATTTTTTATTTTATTTTTTAGGCTAAATAAGTTTCTGCAGTACCTGAGTGAGGCTGGGTTCAGGGTGAGTCGCACGCATTTCGACCCGACTGGAGTCCGCACTGACGCCACACTGGAGCAGTTCAAGTCTGTGCTCACTAAGTACAGCGTCCCGACTTATAGCTCAGGACCAGCGAGCAGCCTCAGCACAGAGGATGTGGCGGCTAAAAAGGACTAAACGTGAACAACCTGAACAGCAATATAAGGACTTCTGATGATGATAATCTGGTGTTGTGGGTGTTGAATAGAGTTACTCTGGCAGTAGGATGTCCCATACCTGCAGAGCTGTGTGTGTGTCTATCTTGTCTGCTCATACTACTGTACTCTATAGTGGAGTATTACTGTATTAAACAGTGCAGTAAATACCATGTGAAGCTAGTACACATGTATTGATTTACCTGCTTGCTGTGGCTGAGTTTTCTAAAAGCATCGCAGCACAAAGGATCATCGTTAAGCGCTAGAGTAAGCATCACACTGATCACTTCTGCTCCTCTTGTTCGAATGAGTTACTTAACATTTGTAATAAGTTTAAAGTTGTGATGCTTTTGGGAAACTCATCCTGTTTTGCATAAGAGTATTAATAGTAACGTTTGGCTTTAGGATATGACCAGTATTTGTGCTTCCTGCTACATAGGAGGTTTTTACCCCTTTGCATGTAGAGGAAGTTACTATTTAGTACAGTAGTATGCACAGGGATTCTAATGCACTGAGATTTTATGCTATTTTTTTTCTTCTTTTTTTGTGAAAAACTGAGCCTGTATGCTTTCAGTATCTAATGCTTTTATTTATTTTTCCACGTTGGAATATGACAATTTTACGAGCACTTTGACCTTTTTAATCAAGCTTCATGTGCTTCTCTGTTCCTTTTTTTATTGTACTGCTAGGCTTGAGCCTCGGAGCTGCCTAGTTGGATTTATACAGCAAATGTTTACTTGGCCTGTACGACAAATAAATTTCATAAATGGAAAATGCGAGTGTCTTTATGCAAGAGGATCTTTCACTTGCATTTAAATATCAACTTGTACGGTAGTTTATTTATTAATGCTTAACCTGAAGGGATTTGCATATACATTCATAAATGTCATTATTCTTACCACTCACTCATCGTCCTTACGAGGACACGGCCGGGGTACACCCTGGATGGGTTGCCAAGCCATTGCACTCATTCACACACTAGTGGCAATTTGGAAACGCCAATTGGCCTAATCTGCATGTCAAGCACAGGGAGAACATGCAAACTCCATGTACACAGACCCACTGCAGGAATCGAACCTAGTCCCTGGAGGTGCAAGGCGACAGTGCTAACCACTAAGCCAGTGTGCTGCAATTTCATATGACATACGCTAACGTTACACATTTTAAACTTAAAACTATTTGCAACACTTTTGAGTGCCTGTGCATGAACCTTTAAGATGTGTTCATACCCCAGTATTTAAAACTGATCTTCCTGTCCAATTTTTAAGGTATTGAAATGGAGCATTGCAGTTAAAAGCGCTAAGCCTTCTGCATTCCCCGCATGAGAAACTGTGTTCGACTCAACCCGGGACTTTTGATTGTGCGGAATAACAACACGGTTATGAGAGTGAAAATGCACTTATCACAACATTTCTAATACAAGTGCTTATACCATTAAGGTTTTCTCAGAATGGCAAACTATTTCTACTAAAGATGTCCAAATGTCCCAGTTACCTTTACAATATATATATATATATATATATATATTCTCACTTCTGTGACAGAAGTACATTTATTTCCAACAGATCAGAATTCTATTTTACACACCCTAAGAACAAACTAAACAATTAGCATACACAACTTCGACCATGACATTAGCGCGGAACCATTTCCCCGGAACCCTCAATCACAGCTGCGTGTTTTCCGCCGGAATGTTGCAGCGACGGACCCGGTCGTGTTGCTATGATGCGTGTTGCACTTCAGACAGTGGACGTTGCGTGGTTACTGTTAGCGTGTGTGTTTCTCATAGCTTTCTGTATCTGTAAATTCTCTCTCAAATTCCCCGGGGACTTCGAGGACATCTTCCAGGCTTTTATTCGATACGGAAAGACTAAAACACAGCTCCCGGAGCTCAGACACGTCCCCTTGGGTTGTGTCCCTAAAAGGTGCTGAGATGTTCCCCCTCACTGATGATGTCTGTACCTCTCTGAACATTATAACTTATCAACTAACTTCTCCTCTGTAGATGGTTCTGGCATTTCTATGCGGTGTCAGTGCTGTGGAATGGACTCCTCCTCGGTTTGTCTCTGCGCTCTGTGTTCCTCCAGGAGCAGCTCCCTGACTTCCTGACAGATCTTCTCAGGGTTTTGACTGAACAACCAAAAGCTTCTTGGAGTGGTAATGCACATACTGTCAGGATCATACAGATCATCAGTTTCTATGGAAATAAAGGGAAGGTTTTGTCTGTACAATGGTCAGAACCTATATTGGAGGACCAGAAACCAAATCTCTATATGTCTGTCTGTATGTGCAGCATGTCTGTCTGACTGTATGTCTGTGATTATGCATGTCTTTCTCTATGCTTGTCTGTATGTCTGACTGTGTCTGTATGTATGCATATGTTTGTATGTCTGTCTCTCTCTCTGTATGTTTGTGCGTCACTCTGTATGTCTCTCTCTCTCTGTATGTTTGTGCGTCACTCTGTATGTCTCTCTCTCTTTCTGTACGTCTGTGCGTCACTCTGTATGTCTCTCTCTCTCTCTTTCTCTGTATGCCTGTGCGTCATTCTGTATGTCTCTTTCTCTGTATGTTTGTGCGTCACTCTGTATGTCTCTCTCTCTCTCTCTTTCTGTATGTCTGTGCGTCACTCTGTATGTCTCTCTCTCTCTCTCTTTCTGTATGTCTGTACGTCACTCTGTATATCTCTCTCTCTGTATGTTTGTATGTGGGTCAATGACGTGACGCCCCCTTTTTCTGTCCGGGTTAATTTTATTTTGCAGAAAAAACTAAAAAAAAAAAAAAATTTCTCATCTACTTGTTATACCTTCTTTACCTACTAAACCACTCTAACTTCTCCAAATTTTTAAGTTTTTCATCATTTTTCTGCTACCCGAAGTGCCAAACCACCAATTGGGGCGACCGTCCGGCCTTGACTTTAGTTAGGACAACTGGTTTAAAAACACTTTAAATCAACTTAAATATATCCCTTTTCCTAGTTGGCATAATTTTAAACATGTTTTACATCCATTGACAAAACTATAAAGCATTTGCTCATATATTTTTATCATGATATACAAACGAATGTTGTCCGAATTATGTTGATTCTATCCATTTCATCCGGGGCGACCATCAACAAACCACAATTTTGGGACCTTTATTTTAAAAAACATCTCAAGGATGGGATACTCATCCGCCAGACACAAGTGAAGACCCCCTGGAAACAACTGTATAGTAAATCAGTCTCTCTCATATAGTAAGAAAAAGCTGCTTTTTTAACGGCTGTGATGTCGTAGTCACTTTTGGTCATCATGTGGGGCGACCACCCAAAAACTGTGAATTATAATCTTTTTCCACAAATCTATATTTTGATGATAAATTTGATAGTGCTTTGTCAATAGAAGAAGCTAGTTTGGTTTCTGAGGCTAACCGTTAGCCTGTTATACTTGAGTAAACTTGAAAACCTCATTTGGGGCGGCCGAGTATCATGTGGGGCGACCACTGCTGAGTGTTTTAAATGATAGATATATGTCCCATATTTGTAGTTTTCATATTCTATACATCAATTATATACATAGAGTTAATTGTTTAAGTATAATTATTTGTATATTTTATCTTTTTTTTTTTTCTAAATTCAGCCATTTTCCATTCCTTTTATAGGGATAAACATTTATTTTAACTGGATAATGAAGGAGACTCTGATATTATAGAATAAACTTGTGAAATAATGGTTTTCATAAAATGAAAGGGCACTTAAGTTTATCTTTCTTCATCAGTTTATCTACTTACTGATATGAGTTCAACTAGTCTTAATGATACATAAAAATGTGAATTCTGAGATATATTACGGTCGCCCCAGATGACTTTTTTAAGGCTATGTTTTATAACTTAAGTGTAAAAACATTAAAATGACAATTTTTTTACTTTTCTTTATAAAGGCATGTGTACACAACATTCCAAATGTTTAGAAAATGGCCAAACATATCCATATTTTTGGTATTTTAAAATTGGCCTATTAAAAAGTCTTATCCGTCAATGACCCATGTATGCATTTCTGTCTGTATATATGTCTGTCTGCATGTCTGTCTGCATTTAAGTCTCTGTCTGTCTCTCCATATGTCTGTCTCTGTATGTCTTTCTGTCAGTATTTTTGTCTGTCTGTCTCTCTGTCTGTATGTCTGTGTGTCTCTGTATGTCTGTCTGTCAGTATGTCTGTCTCTCTGTATGTATGTCTGCCTGTCTGTCTGTCTATGTTTTTGTCACAGCATCATGCAAATTTGTCTGGACAGAATGTAACAAAACTTTCACAGTACTTAGGTTACTAATAGATATAAATTAGAAAAGCTACGTTGAATATTTTCACGGCTGAAATAACAGCACTGAAGGTGGGTGTAAGTGGATTTTAACACGCTTGAGTCGTTTTATGACAAAACTTTGTTTATCCATTCTACTTTTTCAACATCTTTGTTGCAGGCAGACATGTATATGGTCTTCAACCTGAAATAATAATATCACTAATTAACATTGTAACTATTACTACAAACTTCTTTTCTATCAACAATGGGTACTTCGGCTAGTGAAAATATATAAGCACGCCCCGTCTTTCTTGTGTGCAGAACTGAAGCTGACAGTCTTGGTGTTGCAGGCTCTCCTGTGGGTCCATTCCCTCAGGCGCTTGCTGGAGTGTCTCTTCGTCAGTGTTTTCTCTAATGGCATGATCAACATTGTTCAGTACGCATTTGGCTTGAGTTATTACATCCTACTGGGGTTGACCGTGCTGTCTGTAAACGCCACACTACCTACAGAAGGTGAGAATCGCGTTTTGATAAAAAAAAAAACTGTAGTTTAGCCCCTGTGATCTTTTACTTGTTCTCCGGTAACCTGGAGTGAGTCACTGGCCACATCATACACAATACACCTTGCTAGGACTGAGTTGGACCATATTTGCTTTCAGAACTTTTTCAATTCAACAAGGTGCGAGAACATTCCTTAGAGATTTCAGTCTATATCGACATGATACGAGGGGGTGTCAAAAAGTTTAGAGACTACTTTTGTAACACACCAACAGATGCCATGTGGCTGATTAGATATTTGCCATAACAAGCAGTTGAACAGGTATACCTAATAAAGTGTCCAGTGAGTGTATATGAAGTTTTTTCTCTCTTTTTCTCACAGCATCCTCTGTTCTGAGCTTCTCACAGTTGATATGGCACACATCAGGAGTTCTGCTGTTCCTCTGGGCATCGTGGCTTCAGCACTGCTCGCTCTCACTGCTAGCCAGCCTGCGCACCAACAGCTCAGGTAACCACTAACGACTTCCTAGGAAGGATTAATAAGGATGAACTGAAATATAACTGGTATTATTATATTTCTCCATGAATTCATTGGAGTTCTATGCTATGAATTATCACTGCATGCCATTGGAGACATGAAGAGCACCCTGTATTCATAATCATCTTAATAAGTAACTTTAAATAGACATTATTCACCACTAGGTTCTCGTTATCGTCCTGCAGGTCGGGTAGAGACACTCACCCATAGGATGCCACGTGGAGGCTGGTTTGAGCTGGTGTCATGTCCTCACTACCTGGCTGAGCTGATGATCTACATGGCCCTGAGCGTGTGCTGCAGCTGTGTCTCTTTCACGTGGTGGCTGGTGGTGCTCTACGTCCTCTGTAACCAAGCTCTGGCAGCTCATCTCTGTCACGAGTACTACAGAAGCACTTTTAAATCTTATCCGTCTGGGCGCAAAGCTTTCATCCCATTCTTACTCTAATGGGCTTTTTATAAATATGTTGCAATACGAAGAGCAGGTTATAATGAATCTACACCTCGCCATGGAGCAAACACATAATTTAACTAATGTTTCATCATCAGTTGCTTACTCTGTTGTATGAAAACACTGAACCTTATTACCCAGTGGTCAACAACTTAGCAACACCCTAGCAACCACCTGGAATACTACAACACCTGTCCAGCAACGGCCTAGCAACTAACTGAAACACAATGGCAACCAATTAGGAACCACATAAAATCTCATCATAAGCACCTAGTCACACGCTAGAAACCATGGTAACTCTCCAACAACAAGATACCAGAACAACCACATAAAATTCTCCAATACAATAGAAACTATATGAAATATCATAGCAACACCCTCAAACCAATTAGGATACCAGAGCAGCTGCATAGCAACACAACTGCAAAGGCATAACAGCCTAGAAACCAACTCAAATCACGTAACAAATTCCACATAGCAGCTTCCCAGCACCCACCTGGCACCTGGCTAGCAACATGACAGAAACACCCTAGCCACCACCCGGAATGCAACAATCACCACCAAATAACCTTTACATAGAAGACACATAGGAAACCTCTAGCAACCTCTTAAGACTGCTACCTGATCACTTTTTCCCCTGAAAGTTTTAGTTCTTGAATCCAAATTTACTTGGATTTTATTGATTGTTCTTGATCTTCCTGATTCTACAGGAAGAAAATAAATCCTTCAAAACCATTGAGCCTGCATTACTTCAAAAATCTTTTACTGTTTGTCTAAAATCTAAAAATAATTAACATTAGGAAAAAATTAATAACTGTGCAAGTATGTGCATACAAGTAAGCACTTACATATTGACGTGTAAGTATACTAGTAAATGTTTTAAAAATTACAATTAATCATTTTTTTCATAACTGTCAGAATTTCCTACCAGTTGCAAAAACAAATACCTGCCTATGTTTTATCAAAATGTACTACCTACTTTGAAATGGATGTAACACTGCAAAAAACAAACAACAACAAAAAACAGGTAGCAGTTTCTGACGCATTGTTTATTAGGTTGTCAGAATGTAATCTCTATAGTTTTAGCACAGGTAGCTGTTTCTGATAAGAGAATCTAAAAAACATTTTCAGTTTTGACATCAAAACATCATGTATTCTGTTCTAAAGTGGTTCTAGAGTATGTAGGGTTACCACCCAATTTCCCGGAACTTTACATTCATACAATGTTTAGAGAATAGCGCAAGACATTTTTTATAATAATAAAAATAACAACAACAATACAATTTATTCCTATAGCCATCTTCTAGTCACACAAGGCCTGAGTCTAAAATGGAAAAAGTCAATAATAAATAAAATCAAGTAGTAATTAACAATAAAACAATGTTAGATAAAACAACTGTCAAAAACACACAAAAGTTTGAGTGCAGCAGTATTTCATGTGGGATGAGTGCTTTGGTATAACTGGGACTTCAGTGATGATGTGAATGTTATTGGAGAGTCTATATTATGTAGGCTTTCTGGAAGGGAATTTTGGATTAGCAGTGCTCTTTAGCCAATAATGGTCAAGCAGGCAGAGGGTGTTCATCTGTCAAGTATACTGTTTGAGAGCACAATGTCTAGCACTAGAAAAAAAAAGGGACGCAAAGATAAATTAAGTTACCTCAAATAGGGAGTGGTCATAAATGTGTTGTTCAGAAATATATTTGTATCATAGTTGTTGAGATGGCTCACACTTCAATCATGGGATCTTTCTCGTACTATTTAATTAAAATATTAACAATTAACATTTAAACAATTAAAATGTTCGTAAATATTACTCAAAGCATGATAACTTTATAGCACTCCTAACCATGCATGCTGTGAGGTAAAGCCATCATTTGGTTATATCCAAGCATAAGATAGTAAAAAATATGTAATGATTTGTTCAAATTTTTCAATCCCATGATTCTATGATGTGACAAAGAGATGAAATAGGCAAACTGGTAAAAAGTGGCAGAAAAACAGGTCAGAAGTGCACTTTTGATTTGCACCTAAACCTACATCTCTTTTGATTTGCTGGCAAAACAGGAACATACTGTATGGCTTTTTTGCTGTTGTACTGCTGTGCAGGAGTGAACGTGTTACATCATTTTAATTTGTAACTGTGAGCTTGAATGGATGGCCCATTGGTAATTTGTATGAAAGAAGGGAGTTTTCTGGAAATCTCAAGGGCCAGTATTGGAACATTATCAGCAAAAAGGTTTAACATTCAACAGTGTTGGTAAAACAGTGACATGTTTATTAATGAGCTGCAGTCTAAAGATTAAACACCAAGGACTGCTATCCAAAGATGTTGTGGCATGACGATGCATGACCACACACTTCTGCTCACACTGTCCACACTTCCACATCCTCCCTATACTCCTGGGCCCGTATTCACAAAGCTTCTTGGAATTCTCTGAAAAAGCTTCTATCTTAGCTTAAAAAGTTCTAGCTGGGACTCCTAGACTAAGAGTGAAGTCCTAGTCCTAGACTAGGAAACTTCTCAGAGCAACCCTGAGTAAAGAAAGTACAAAAACCTTAATCTCAGGAGGTGTGGTTGACCCCGTTGCTAGGGATGTTGTAGCATTTTAAGGACTGTGACTGGTTGATAAAAATTAACCTCTGACCTCTGTAGAGGTCTTAAAATGTGCTCTTTGTGAAAATAGAATACATGATAATAGAATAGACAGTGAAATCATAATGTTCATATATGAAGAAATTGTATAATTATGAATGCAGGCTACTTCATGCAACATTTCTGCCGAAGGCTAAATATCTTAAAGATAATTAAACAGCCATATGTTGAATATGTGTCTACTTTTGAAGCAACTAAATTCCACGCAGTAGTTACTATATTTAAGTTCTTACATTTATTTACTAAACTGATTTTATTACTTGTAACCCATTTGGATTGACTGGTCTGCCAAATGCCTAAATGTAAATGGAGCAAAATGGATCAGATTTTACCAATTTACATGATTGCAGGACAGTCTGTTTAAGTTGTACTTTTGGATGGTAGCCAACAATCCAAGAGAGATGGAAGGGAGTAAAACAAAGAGCTGTTTTTAGGTCTAAGATGTTTCATCAATCATTTTTTTATCTTTACTAAGATTTAGCCCTAAATTTAAGCGGAAATTCTAAGAAAATGTCATAATTTGACAAACACAAGCTCTTTTACAGAGGTTTATTAAACTATTTTCATGAACTACATTCATGATCAGTGGCTTATTCATGATATATGCGAAAACTGTTTCTATGTCTTTCTCGACTGCCAGAGCTCCTGGAAGGAGGACTGAGATCACACAGCTCCTGGCTGGGGGACGAAAACTCAGAGTTTTAGGTAGGGGTACGGTACGATAACAAAGAGTTCCAAGTTGGGGGGCGATAACTCAGAGCTTCCCTGCATCTCCACAACTTTGCCTCATCAGTACACTCGTCAGCTGCCTGCCCAACTCTGCCAGCTCTTTCTCCTAGATATGTCCAAACTTGAGGGTGCTTCGACGGCCTGTAGAGAGGGCAAAAAATAGATTTAGTTATGAGTCTTGTTTTTTAAGATTTTGGAGGCATTTGAGGCGGAAAAAATTTGTGCTAAGTTTGTTTAAAAATAATAATTATGATGGATGACAGAAATACATGCTTAATGCTGCTTAGTAACAATGCAGCTTTTTGTTTAATTTTATTTTAAGTTAAATGTTAAACTTTTGTATTTGAAGTTAGTTTGTATTGTTTAAATGCGTGCTTGGTTTTTAAGTTAGAAAACTAATGTTATAAGGAACGGCAAACATTTAATTACTCACATTCAATGCACTTTTCAAGGTCTTAAAATTGAAACAAAATCGTGAAAAAATATAATTTCAAATTGGTACATTTATAAAATTGTAATACTTACAGAATTGCAATACAGTCGACTCCTGAAACCCACGGGGGTTATGTGCCTAAAACACCTGCGAATTGTGAAAAACCACAAATTTTGGATGTGGTCAAAAAAATGCCTATTTTTTAGTTTAAAAGCTAAATATGCCCCCAAAACACTTTAATTTCATTTTAAACTCAGCTTAATACATTACCCTTAAAAAGAAGAATGTAAAGCTAAACACATATACTGTACAGTACTGTTCTGCTATCTATCCTGCAGTGCTAGAATGTAAAATACCGATGTTGCCCCTTTACTCTAACTCATGCAAGCACTTGTTTTTGGTATGCGCTGTCGTTTCCTTTGGTACGGGTAGGGTAAATACAGTAATCATTTACCATCCCCAAAATTAATAAATTATTAAAAAATGCTTGGTGGTTTTCCTCTGGGTACTCCAGTTTCCTCCCACATTCCAAAGATATGTAGGTAAGGTTAACTGACGTTACCAAATTGTGTGTGTGTGTGTGTGTGTGTGTGTGTGTGTAATGCGAGGGATTGGCACCCTGTCCATGGTGTACCCTGCCTCGTGCCCTAAGCCTCCTGGGATAGACTCCAGGTCCCCGTGACCCTGAATACAGGATAAAGCGGTATAGACGATGGGTGAGTGAGTGAGAGTGAGTGTTTAGAGGTTCCCATCCATAACAGCCTGTTCTAGTTCTTTTGTGTTGGTCAGTTCTTTACTTAATAGTGCAGCACATCATAGTTTCCTCTGTTTCACCTCTAGAAGCTGACCTCAGAGTTTAACTAGCTGTTGCTTCTTGGCTTCCAGTTCCTTTATTAATTTTCTTAAATTCCCTATTTTAATCTCTTTCATTTTAGCTTCAGTTTGAAACTGGATAAAATACTCAGCCAGTGCATTTTTTTTCCTGCCTCCTCACCTATTGCAAACCGTCTAATTATATTTTGATATTGTTTCACATGTAATGTCCAAATAAAAATCAAAGCTTTACCCAAATGTGAATTTGTCCAGGACATTTACTTTGATGTCTGAGTCTCTTTCCCAAATATTCTGAAGCATCATTTAATAACGGCATACAACTGGTCCTTCAGGTTCTTGTTGGTTTGCTGGAGAGCCTGAATCTCCTCAGTGTGTTTCTTCTCTTCCAACATTCGCCGTTCATTTTCTCTTATTTCAATCTCCTCACATTGCGAGTTCAGGTCGTCGACCTGTCTCTGCAGTTCCCTGGTCTCATTCTCCAAGTCTGCAATCTTTTTATCCATGTCCTCCTTGTCCCTCTCGGCCTGCAGAGCTTTCCTCAGGCCGTAGGCCACACTACTCTCGTATAGGGTCTGATGGGCAGCGAGGGTCATGCGGATCTCATCTCTTATTTTTAAAAGCAGCACTCCTCTCTCAGCACAGTTGATGGTAATTTGTCTAATCAGCTCGTCGAAGCACTGTGTGTAGAGCTCTCTGCGGGCAGGGCAGATGCCCGTGTCTCTGGCCTGTTCCTGCCTCAGTTTGAGATCCAGTTCCTCTTGCAGGTGAATGACGTCGGCTCGGGTGCTTGGCATGCTGGACACACGCTGTACCCACAGTTTATTATTCTCCGTCCATACCCTCGGCGGTATGATGGCATCAAGAATCTCTTCTGTCTGCTGTTCAGGGGCATCAGTGGTGGGGCTTTTGAGTTTGCGCGGAGGTGGACTTGGAGCAGAGAAGGCAGTCTGTGAGGGACCTGCCTTTACCGGCAGCACCTTCGGTATGTTCTTCTCTGTGTATTTGGACACCAGTACCGGGTTGTCATACTTCAGCAACGTCTCAGTGGGAGCAATCATGGTCAACGTTGTGCATTAAATCTTTAGTGTAAATACAATTAGTATGAGGAAAGACCCTCTTCCGGGTAATCCTACCCTCTTTCCTGCTCTCTTTCTCTCTCATTTATATAAAGGTGTATGACTTCCCTTCGTGACGTCATCGCTCATTGTTACACACCTAGGGGAAGGAGCGGGGCGCGCGTGCGGGAGTGCCGCGCTGGTCACGTGCGTATGTTGCTCACGGCAGCGTGGCGTCACGTGATCGCGCTCTCCTCGTAGGGTTGCCACGCGCGGGAGGGAGGACTACACTGGTCTTACATCATCATTCACGAGAAATTAATGAACCCGTCCCGGTTAGACTTGAACACCCCTCGGATATTAATTTCACGTTCTATAGTATTATATATATTCTATAGTATATATTATTGCATATTTTGGATGTGTTCAATAAAATAAATAAAAATCAGGAAAGACCATGGAATTAGGAGGTATCAAATTGTACTGGTAGTGAATACTACAGGCTTGTAATATGGAACTGTAACTAAAAAAAAAAAAAAAACACCAGGGATAGATTGATCTTCTGCAGGAAGTATGGTGAATGGACTGCTGAGGACTGGGGCAAAGTCATATTCTCCGATGAAGCCCCTTTCCGATTGTTTGGGACATCTGGAAAAAGGCTTGTGCGGAGAAGTAAAGGTGAGCGCTATAGTACCATCAGTCCTGTGTCATGGCAACAGTAAAGCATCCTGTGACCATTCATGTGTGGGGTTGCTTCTCATCCAAGGGATCCATCACTCAGAATTTAGCCAAAAAACACAGCCATGAATAAAGAATGGTACCAAAACACCCTCCAACAGCAACTTCTTCCAACAATCCAACAACAGTTTGGTGAAGAACAATACATTTTCCAGCATGATGGAGCACCGGGCCACAAGGCAAACGTGATAACTAAGTGGCTCGGGGACCAAAACGCTGAAATTTTGGGTCCAAGGCCTGGAAACTCCCCAGATCTTAATCCCATTGAGAACTTGTGGTCAATCCTCAAGAGGCGGGTGGACAAACAAAAACCCACTAATTCTGACAAACTCCAAGAATTGATTATGAAACAATGGGTTGCTATCAGTCAGGATTTGACCCAGAAGTTAATTGAGAGCATGCCCAGTCAAATTGCAGAGGTCCTGAAAAAGAAGGGCCAACACTGCAAATACTGACTCTTTGCATAAATGTCATGTAATTGTTGATAAAAGCCTTTGAAATGTATGAAGTTCCTGTAATTATATTTCAGTACATCACAGAAACAACTGAAACAAAGATCCAAAAGCAGTTTAACAGCAAACTTTGTGAAAACTAATATTTGTGTAATTCTCAAAACTTTTGGCCACGACTGTACAAAGGGTTTAGAAAACAAATCTTTTGCTACACATATCATTATAAAGTATCAAAAGATGCTGCGCTTGCTGATACGGTATTTTTATCAGGGTAGCATAAATTGGCTCTACTATCAGGTCATGGAAAGGTAGCATTTTTTTTTAACAAGGCTGAAACTGGGCCAGCAATATGACATCAACAAAATGTCACCAATTATGTCACTTGCACAAGCTCTATTGTGTACTGTTTGAAAATAGTTGAAACTCTTTGGTGCAATCCTTAACGCATTGCAGTAGGTACGGTTAATGCTACAGAATACGCATGATATTGAAGTTCTTAAAAAACAGAAAACCACTAGAGTGTTGATCCTGATTAAATATTTTATTGCACACTGAAAATGAACAGAAGACAAAATGTAACAATATAAAAAAACAAAAAATAAGGAGGAAAAAGTTAAACTATGAATACTAGTGTTTGAAAGCGGGTTGCACCTCAGCTGGTTGTAAACCTTAAATGTAGATGGTGTTATGCATGAAGAAATCAAACTTCAGCAGACGTTTTGCTGTATAAAGACACTCAAGACAAAAGTGGTAGTCAAAAGTGACTTCATACAGTTTCATAAAACTCCCTCCTGCCAAAGACTTTGTTGGCAATGTGCAAAAACTGCTGATTGACTCCACATCATATAAAAAAGTCTCACTACACAGGGGAAATGAACAAAATCTTATTTACATGATGGCCATTTCTTGCTGTCTCAGTCCTGATGAACTTATCTTAGCATGTCTGGGGTTATGCGTGTATCTACACTTCAGATGAGTTCCTTTACATGATCTTTGCACTGTTTCCTGGTACACCATGGCCTACATGTGCTCCCACAGCAAAAAAAACAAAACAACAACGACTGAGCTTAGATCTTGGGAGTTTAAAGAATATATGTAAAAACTTAAAAGTATGAAAATATTTCAAACATTTAACTAAACCAATCCCTAATGTATGGACACTTTTGTGATATCCTGAAGTTTAACTGTTTCTTGGGTTTTTGCTGGAATTTCCACAGCAACTTTAAGAATTTAAACCGAAATCAAAGTGAGACTCATCACTTTAGTCTTATACAGAAACAGATTTCACACAAATCTTTACATTATTTCACATGAATTACCAAGTCCTTGTGCTATATACAGCACAACACAAATAAATATAAGAGGGAATATGAAATGATAATACAAAAGATGGAATGGGAGCAAGTTTAGGATGTCAATAGTGGATTTTCCAGACTATAATTTGTAAGATATATTTATTTGTGCTCTTTATGTATCGCATACAGTACAGTGGGCAAACCCAGCCCCTGGTGAACTTAGTGTTGCATCAGAAAGTGGATCTGGCATAAAGCCTGTGCCCAGTCAAATGAGTGCATCAGAGTAGTGACCATTTAACATTTACATTAGGCATAGCCACATGAAGGACAAATATTCATCATTGTTCTGAAATTTTCACTGCGAGGAAGAAGAATAACATGACAGTGTGCAGACTGAGCAACAGGTATATTTATTTCTATCCTAGTGTTTGTTCCAAACCTACCTTAAACATCACCCGCCACTAGGCACCACCGTACTTCTCATATCAATTAAACCACCAGCTACGGTGTTGTGACTGAGAGCTGCAGATTTGCTGATTGTGGAGCCATGTGTGTTTTGTTTGGTGCATTTTATAGTCTTATAGTCTGGAAAATATAGCACTATTCTGGACGCAGGACAGTAACTGTGACGGTAGTTGAAGCTTTGAACCCCTACGTTGTAGAACCCGACGTACTGTCACTTAGGATGCTGGGATTCCACCCCCGATAGGCGGGGTCGACAGAGGGGGCAGAAGAAGCGACTTGAGCTTTAGTGACATGGCGGCGATCTCTGGGTCCTGAGATTCGTACATCTTCACCAGTCTGGCAAACTTCAAGACACCTATGGGGAAGGGAAGAGGGAAAAAACAAAACAAAAAAAAACACAACATGCACCCTTTAGATTATGATTCGTTTCTTTATTTAAGCAGTTATTTTCAGAAAGCTAGTGCACCATGTAGGCTGTACTGTTCATTGTTCCACACACCAAGTAGTGTCCTTGATCAGATGTGTGTGTTTTCTTGCTGAAAGTGCTTTTGTGACTGGTTTTGAATGTGGCTTTTGGCTGGCAGCTGATTTCTCATCAGTACTACAGACCGTACAGACCTACTATCTCCCATGCTGCGACCGATAGTTAGTGTAATTAACAACTGTAAAACATCTGTGTGATACATACATCTGGAAAACAATGTTAAATGTCCCAGTGCTGTTACTCTCCATTAACAGCTTCCGTATAATACCTCTCGTACAATTCTAGTCAATAACGTAGATCATGCTATGGAATGATCCCTGTTCAAACTGCCATAGAATTGGTATTTCACACACAATAATTCTATGTTTTTAACTTCTCAAGACATGAACATTCTAATATAAAAAGATGCCTTGTTCCCCCCGCAAATACAAATAACTCACAATTCCTTTTAGAACGTTGATGAAGATGCCAATAAACAGAAATCCTAAGGTAAACTTACAACATGGCTCTTACCCTCATCAAAGCTGTATTACATTCAGTACTGATTGAATAAGAGTTTCTCACCCTCTCCTTCATTGTTGAAGCCGTAAGCCTTGATCACCTCCTGCTGGATTTGAGTAGCCACAGGAAGAACCAGCTGGAGCATCTTCCCCATGTCATTGCAGGCACTTTCCCTTGCCTCATCCATCCGAGAGGCGTTCTCAGGCACAGAGAAAGCCTGGATCACCTCACTCAAAACCACTGCACCACACACACACACACACACAAAAAGGCATAAATATACAGTTTCACAGTAACAGACTTATACTCATGAGTATATGAGTGAGGAGCTGAGCTTTACCTCTAGCCTGCTCTATGGTCAGGGTGGGCTGCTGGGCTGGAGCTGATGCCATGCTGGGTTTCCTCTCTAATAAACACAAGTCAAACCAAATAGTGTCAGCAACCAAACAGAAACACCATACATAATAACACCACATAGGATGCCTTTAACTATTTACACAGCTATACATAATAATCCTGAACAACTTTTTCTTACCTACTTTACAAAAAAAGAAGCTTAAGTTTGATCAATTAACACTTAAAAATGACAGCAAACGGTTGCTGCCGTGTTGTGTTTTTTTCCACACCCGTTTTCTCCTCCTGCATTAAACAACCAGCCGGTTTATTGGCTGATCACAGACGGGATTTGGCACAACGACCCAATCAGGTCACAAAACGTCAGATGATCTTGACCAATCCCAGCGCAGAAGGCGGGGTTTGGCGAAATGCGGGTGTGAAAAACATGCACCCAACACAAGACATTTCCGGGATGGTGCGACCTTTAAAGACGTCCGTGTGCAACATGTTAAAAATAAACATGAGGCTATAGGAGCTGAATTTGGAAATTATATATAATTATAGAGGAAATTAAATATAGTGTAGAATATGTTAGGCTCTATGGTTCATTTAAAAAAAGCGCCCTTTTGTTCTTCTAAGGATTTTTTTCAGCATTTGGGGCATTTTGGAGGCCTTAACATGCTCAAGTCATGAAAATTTAGACACATAGCAACTACTAAGGGGTTGGAATTGGCTTCCATTGGAATGCCTGAGCCCCGGGTGTGGCACAGGGCCTTCAAAGGAACATTTTTTTTTGCATAGCTTATATAGTTTCATGTATATTTGCAAAATCTGGTACACAATTAGATCTCATACTGTAGATTTGAACAACTTTTGCTATACATGTCATGGGCTCTACTCAACAGAAAGTCATTATTTTGGGTTGTTTGCATTGATATACTTCTACTAGGGGATTTATATGATCCCCTAGTAGACCAAATATGATGGCCAATATGATGTCAAGAGATTGATGATGCATAATTGCGAAGAGATTTTTGATATCTTAAACAGTTTAGCCATGGCAAGGCCATAAACTTATAGCTGAAAGTAGCTAAAACCACCATAGTTATATATAGTCATGTATCATGTCATAATGGTATTGGTATTTTCCCTTTTAAATGCATGTGCCCACTGTATCCTCTGTCTTTCTGGTGCGTCTAGGTGGCGATAGCGCAGGTACCTGGGCCCGTTCATTGTTGATTGCAACTATACAGTATTTTGCACTTGTAATCTGTTGATGGTAATTCTCAAAATAAATATCTGCTTTGGGACAATGGCAATTGTTAAAAGCGCTATACAAATGAATATAAAGTCCAAAGAGATATTACCTGTCTGTCAAGCTAACCATCAATAACATTTAAATAAATAGATAGACAAATAGATAGATAAACCATTTAGAGAGAAAGCAAAAACAAAGTGGACAAAAAAGGAATGGTGAGCTAAAAACTTTTTCCATTTTTATAGCTTCTTTCTTCACCTCTCTGACCACATCTTTACACTGCACAAATTATTAAAGAGCATGCCAGACACACAGCGGTAAAGTTT
Organism: Clarias gariepinus; assembly: GCF_024256425.1. Classification (NCBI taxonomy): domain Eukaryota; kingdom Metazoa; phylum Chordata; class Actinopteri; order Siluriformes; family Clariidae; genus Clarias; species Clarias gariepinus. The sequence goes on along the minus strand of NC_071126.1, from coordinate 1,715,575 downwards.
TGGGTCATGGTAATGTTTCATGCCACTTGGAGTCAAGCAGTTAAAAAAAAAGAAAGTACAGGTAAGAATAATCCATCATAAATTTGTGACTGCACAGAAATGTTTAGAGACTGCCTTCTTGTAATAACAGAGTTTTAACTCTCTACAAGACTTTTTTTTTAATCAAAAGGAAGGTGCAACTGGCAGGTTTTTCCGTTCTCTTTTGAAAGTTAAAGCAAGTTAATGTACCAGGGGTGTTCAAATCTGGTACCCCTTTCCAACTTGCGGAATGGACACGTTCATCTGTGACAACTGTAAACATAATCTTTTTCCAATACCACTTGCACACTATAAGAACTTAGTTAGAACTTACCAGTTATTGTCACATAACCCATACAGTCCTGACCTTGCTCCAAGCAATTATTACATTCGAGCCATTAAAGAAGTTTCTGGGAGGCCAGCGTTTCAGACGTGAAGCAGGAAGTCCAATCATGGCTCTGGTGTACTGAAAACTTTCTATCTTGATGGTCTCCAAGCACGAGTGAAACACTCAGATAAGTGGATTAGTGTAGTAGGGAATTATACAGAGAAATAAAAATATATAGATAATATTTTTTATTTTCTATTGTATTTTTTTAATTCATATTTATTTCCTATTAATAATCTTTTATTTTTAAGATCACAGTTGTTCGTTTAAGCATTTCGATGCATATTGTACTTTGTATGACTGTGTTTGTGACAAATAAAATTTTAATTTTAATAAAAAAAAAATATTTTACTCCCATAACTGTGTTCTCTTATTCTGCACAATCAAAAGTCCCAGATTGACCTGAATGGCCCAGGTATACTGTATCAAAAGCTTAACAAAACCACTAATTCTACTGGACATGCACATACCAAAACATTTGTACCTTTTGTATTTAACCATTGAAGATTCACGTAAAATGTACAATAGTGCCAAATTGTGATTCACTTGCTGACATTAGTCATGTCAGTATTAAGCTAACTCACAATGCTAGCTGTACCGTGTGTATGTGTTTTCTTGTAATCATTTAACAGTTTATCAAAAATGACTTTTGAGACATTTTTATTCCTCCTGGTTTTAACACAAATAATTTTATGAGCACAAGGCATAAAAAAACAGCAAAAACAAATTCAACAGCAGCTGCAACTTAGTTCCTTAGTCACACCTGAACAATAATAAAACATCTAAAAAAAACCACTTTGCTTTCCCCTTGCACCACTCCCGAAAAACTACTCAAAATAGTAAAAACTACTCAAATGGTTTTAATAAGTAAATCAGTAAAGGCATGGCAGTGCTATTAGCTCCTCATCCTGTCCATTTATTTAGAAAGTGTGTCACTCGTTTTAACACACAGTGCTCTCCTTCGCCGTGTCCCCAATCTGAGGTCCTAATGCTTAGGGCAGTGCTGGATCTCCTCCTCCACTTCTATCACTTCCACCACAAGCTCTCGGATTTCCTTGATGCAGTCTAAAGGTCTGGCTGCATCACTCCTGGGTTCTGTAGAGTTGTTGGTAACGTTCATGTTAACATCTGAGATCTTGGTTTCCCTTTTTAGGATGAGCGTGTCCTCAGGAGTAGTGATAGCTTTTGTGGAATCCATTGTTACGTCATCATCGTCAATGCTATCTCCTTCCTCCTCTGTGGTCCAGGATGAATTATCAGAAAAATCTTGCATCCCGTTGCCGTCTTGTGTTCTGTCCTCATAAGCTGGAGCTCCAACAGAAGTCAGATCATACACCCTAACTTTGGTATCTCCACTGGCATTGTTGCTTTGCTCTTCATCAAGAGGTTGTACACTTGAAGAGCATGGCACTTCTGGAGCAGTTTGTTGTGCAGCACTTTTGGTTTCACTCTCTGCAGAGACAAATGTGAGATCTTCCATCTGTGGCTTTTGGTCCATTGAGCCTCTGTCTCCCACTGGAGGACCAGCCTGGACTGGTATCTCACTGGCTTGGATTTCCATTAGCTTTGGAATAGTTTTAGCAAGTTCTGTATTTGACAAAATAAATGGGTCGACTAAGGTCTCTGTGGTTATAGCAACTACATCTGGAGGGCTTGCGTATGTTTTCTTCTCCAAACTCTGAGTGGCAACCAGCATCTCCTCCACAACTGTAAACGTCCCAGATGTCTCAGCTCTGGCTTTTATCTCAGTTGCAGCATTAACAGGCACTTCATTTTCCTCCACTTTGTGCTCATCGGCTTTTACCAATGTACATACCTTAATAAGGTCTGGTTGTACATGTGCCTGAACCTCAGTTATGTCTGGGTCTACCACCTTCTCAACTGGATCTTCACCAATAGGTACTTTAAAAATCTCTGGTTGTGCATGAACCCAAGCTTCTTCATGCTTGGCTGTGATTATCTCCTGCTCTTCCACCTTCTCAGCTTCAACTGGGTATTCACCAGCAGATACTTTAACAATCTCTGGTTGCGCATGTATGCGAGCTTCTTCGTGCTTGGCTGTGATTATCTCCTGCTCTTCCACCTTCTTAGCTTCAACTGGGTATTCACCAGCAGATACTTTAACAATCTCTGGTTGCGCATGTACCTGATCATCTTCTTGCTTGGCTGTCATTAACTCCTGCTTCACCATCTTCTCAGCTTCAATTTGGTTTTCACCAGCAGATACTTTAACAATCTCTGGTTGCACATGTACCCGAGGATCTTCTTGCTTGGCTGTCATTACCTCCTGCTGCACCATCCTCTCAGCTTCAATTTGGTTTTCACCAGCAGATACTTTAACAATCTCTGGTTGCACATGTACCCGAGGATCTTCTTGCTTGGCTGTCATTACCTCCTGCTGCACCATCCTCTCAGCTTCAATTTGGTTTTCACCAGCAGATACTTTAACAACCTCTGGTTGCGCATGTGCCTGATCGTCTTCTTGCTTGGCTTTCATTACCACCTGCTCCACTATCTTCTCAGCCTTAATTCGGTCTTCACCAGCAGGTACTTTAACAATCTCTGGTTGTGCATGAGCCTGAGATTCGTCTTGCTTGGCCGTGATTAGCTCCTGCTGTACTATCTTCTCAGCCTCAACTCGATCTTCACCAGCTTTCTTCAAGCCATGACTCAGCAAAGAAGAGGATGGCAGAGGATCAGACACTTTTTTCAATGAGTTGGTGGTGTCTGGGCTTTCAGGGGGAGTTGAAAGACTCATACGGTACCTGGACTCCATGAACAAGTTGTACTTCTTCATACTTGCTGCTTCTTTTACCACTAGAAACAAATGAATCATAAGAAGTCAGATTAAGATTAAGGCAAGATGCCTAAATTGAATAAAACAACAGCTATTCTTGCAACTTGCCTTTGTTAATGTCCTCCTGTAGTATCTGTTCCAATATGTCCTCATAAACGCTCTCCACATTAATGAAATTTACATAATCATCAAATATGTACTGTTGAAAGTCTGGCAGATCCTAAAAAAAAAATTAAGATAGTATGCCCAGGTTTGTAATCATCATTTTATTATAATATAAATGTTACTCAATCACAACACACTGTCTTGCCAAAAAAAAAATGGGTTTTTAGCTTTACCTTTTGGAATGTAGGAGCTAGAAAAGCTCGGACACTTGGTAGAGTAATGCTGAGAAGAGCTTTTTGGAAAATCTTCTTCCTCTGTGTACTGCTGTCATAGTCATATTGCTGATGGGTACACAGTTGCACACAATAAGTGTTCCCTAATTTAAGCCACATGATGCAGAGCACTGAACAACAATTATTTGATTTGTTAGGGGTTAAGGGGTTATGCTAAGGCTTGGTTGCAAGCAGTATTGAGCTAGAGTATTCCACAAAACATTAAAATAACATACAGTGGTGTGAAAAACTATTTGCCCCCTTCCTGATTTCTTATTCTTTTGCATGTTTGTCACACAAAATGTTTCTGATCATCAAACACATTTAACTATTAGTCAAAGATAATACAAGTAAACACAAAATGCAGTTTTTAAATGATGGTTTTTATTATTTAGGGAGAAAAAAAATCCAAACCTACATGGCCCTGTGTGAAAAAGTAATTGCCCCCTGAACCTAATAACTGGTTGGGACACCCTTAGCAGCGATAACTGCAATCAAGCGTTTGCGATAACTTGCAACGAGTCTTTTACAGCGCTCTGGAGGAATTTTGGCCCACTCATCTTTGCAGAATTGTTGTAATTCAGCTTTATTTGAGGGTTTTCTAGCATGAACCACCTTTTTAAGGTCATGCCACAACATCTCAATAGGATTCAGATCAGGACTTTGACTAGGCCACTCCAAAGTCTTCATTTTGTTTTTCTTCAGCCATTCAGAGGTGGATTTGCTGGTGTGTTCAGTCTCTTTCTTATGGTGGAGTCGTGAACACTGACCTTAATTGAGGCAAGTGAGGCCTGCAGTTCTTTAGATGTTGTCTAAGGGTCTTTTGTGGCCTCTCGGATGAGTTGTCTCTGCGCTCTTGGGGTAATTTTGGTCGGACGGCCACTCCTGGGAAGGTTCACCACTGTTCCATGTTTTTGCCATTTGTGGATAATGGCTCTCACTGTGGTTCGCTGGAGTCCCAAAGCTTTAGAAATGACTTTATAACCTTTACCAGACTGATAGATCTCAATTACTTTTGTTCTCATTTGTTCCTGAATTTCTTTGGATCTTGGCATGATGTCTAGCTTTTGAGGTGCTTTTGGTCTACTTCTCTGTGGCAGGTAGCTCCTATTTAAGTGATTTCTTGATTGAAACAGGTGTGGCAGTAATCTGGGGGTGACTACAGAAATTAAACTCAGGTGTGATAAACCACAGTTAAGTTTTTTTTTAACAAGGGGGCAATTACTTTTTCACACAGGGCCATGTAGGTTTGGATTTTTTTCTCCCTAAATAATAAAAACCATCATTTAAAAACTGTATTTTGTGTTCGATTATGTTATCTTTGACTAATAGTTAAATGTGTTTGATGATCAGAAACATTTTGTGTGACAAACATGCAAAAGAATAGGAAATCAGGAATCAGGTGTTTTTCACACCACTGTACATCTCATTGTATTTTTATGTTAATAAAGTGTGATTGTGTCAATGTGCCTGTGCTCACCTTTAGCACCCTATGTTTGGCTTTTACCATGGCATCTACCAGGTTGATGTTGTCTTGTGAAGAACTGTTCAGAAGCATCCCAAAGGTATATGCCACATTGTCCACGAGCTGCACCATTTAGCATAAGAGAAATTTAAACCCACAGTCATTATTAATTTATTTAAAGAGAGGTAGCGTTCACTGTTTTAGCATAAATTACAGTAAGACCTTTGATTGTGAGCAACTGCAAGTGTTTTGCAAGATATGCGCGTGTGTCACTCGTATAGTCAACATCCGCATTTTTTTATTTTGTGTCCAAGTGTAGTGACTGTTCTTTAGTAACTGTACTGCAACAACGGGCCCCATGAAAAAAAAAAAAGGTTCAAAAAGGCTGTAGCAGGGCAGGTGATGATTCTGTTTAACAAAAACGCAATGTCACATTTCCGCGAAATCCTCAAAAGGAGGCAAAAGCAAGTGTCTTTAAATAGGTTACTTGTTAAAGTTGTGCAAAAAGAAACGGATTCCATTTTGCCCACAGTGACTCTCCGTTAGAGCAGTAATTTCATTAGTGTATTTGTGTGTGTATACTGTATGTGTGTCGTCCTACACAGTAGCCCCCCTCCTTCTCCTCTCCTGTCTCACACCAGCCACCTATCTTTATAAAGGTAAAGTGCAGGGTAATTTGTTGTATTTTTACTTTTCATTTCATATTAATCATTTTTATATAAATAAATTATTGAAATTATCGGAATTTCCATTGTTTCTTATGAGGAAATTTGATATACGAGTGCTTTGGATTACAAACACGCTTCTGGAACAAAGTATGCTCGCAATCTAAGGTTTATCTGTATAAGCAAAGCTACATGTTGTTTTGGCTACGAATTAGGTCAAAGATTTTTTTTTTTTAATCCATAGCAACATAGTGCTTTATATACACATTTTTTGTTGCAAAACAGTAGTAGTTATGGATTTTTTTCAGCTTTAAAATGCAAACAGTGCAGAGTAAGAGGTAATGTACAGTAACCATACCTGTTGTATATCGATCTGTGTGCTGTGCTCCAGTCCTCTACAGTTGGGGTAGTTGAACTCTTTTATCTGATCCCTCAGGCAACTTACTTTCTCATAACAGCTCTTTAAATCTGGTTTACTCATCTCCCCCAAAGCCTGAGACAAGAACGCCGATTCTGTTTATCATAAACTGACTGTAGTGATTCAATTATTTAACCATTGAGTTGTGTAAGGGGAAAACAAAGTGGGCCAAGCATAGCAATTTATATCCTATTTGGTAGGTACAAACTGTGTTCAAGTCAAACTGGGACTTGTGATAATTTCTAGTAAATGAAGGCTTCAAGCACAGGATGGTGATGAGCATTGTTGTGAAAGTTACTCAAAAATAGTAATCCACTACAAATGACTAATTACTACTTTAAAATTGTAATTTGATTACATTACTGATTATTGCATGTAAAAAGTAATCAGGCTACTAATTACGTTACTTTCAAGTTACTTTGAAAACATGTCACTGCCTACGCCTGTAATGGTTGTGCGCCTCAACCTGTTGTCGCTCCTCACTCACTCACCTGTTGTTGCTCCTCACTCACTTGCTCCCTTTAGCAGAGCAGAGTTAGTTCAAAATGCAGCAGCCATAGTCCATATTAGAATCAGAAGATTTAAGCATATCTCCCTTATCTTATCCACACTGCATTGGCTCCCTGTGAAATTTCTCATCGATTTTAAACTACTACTTTTGACGTATAAAGCATTAAATGGTCTCGCATTGCAATATCTGGGTGAACTACTAGTGTCTTACGATCCGCCAGGCCTACTGTACTTCGATCACTTCCTACTGTACTTCGATCAGGCTGCTTGTCAATAACATGCATTATAAAAACTACAGCAGGGTAGAGCTTTTTCTTACAAAGCCCCAAAGTTATGGAATAGTCTTCCAATTAATGTTCGGGACTTAGACACAGTGTTTAAGTCCAGGCTAAAAACCTATTTATTTAGCCAAGCATTTTTTTATAAATAGATTAGCCTTAGGTAAAGGAGCAGATCTGGGGGACTCATGGACGTAGAGTATTATGGTGAACTGGTATGTTTAGATGCCGTCTTCCCCACTCTCACTGATCACTCAGGTTTGCTGATGGTGATCGTTGATGATTGGTCGCTTTACATCCAAAGGTGGGGGACTAACATTGGGTAGTTACACAACGAGTTAAATTTACTCAGTTACATTTACTTGAGTAACTTTTTGGAAAAAAATTACTTCTATGAGTGGTTTTACTGCACCATACTTTTTACTTTTACTTGATTAGACTTGTGAAAAAGAAACTAACCATTTATTCTACACATGCAGCCGGTAGATCTACCGCATATCTGTTTCACCAATCAGACGCACAACAATAATCACATGACTCCGTTTGACCAATCAGCCGCAATAACAATAACCACATGATATTGTTATCCCACATAGTGGTATAAAAATCTTCAGCCGATGTCCTATAAATTCATCCTACCTGTGAATCCGTCCTTCATACACTCACTGCGCATTGCGCAAACAAAGGTTTCTGCATCTTTCTCTAATTTTGCGGAACGCCCATAAATCCATACTGCTACTAGTAGGATCTCGCGGTTAGTGTACAATCTTGCAGTGAGGGATAGAATGCTGTGTTCATGTTTGTGTGATTATATGTTAACCTCAATTGTACATATAATGTTACTTTAATATAAGTATATTTCAGTACAGAGTTAATCACCAACACGTGTTGTCATTTTTTTGCATCCAAAAAAAATATAATGCATCCCTGGCATCATATACAAAGCATGCTTTGCTTGCAAAAGAACAGCTCCATACTGCTCTGTCTTCTCTATCTGCCAAAACAGACACACACTTCAGGATATATACTATGTGTGTGTGTGTATACACACACTAATATATAATTATTATAATTTCTAAAAAAAAAAAAAATTAATCGGACACTGCGATTGAAACAGTTACTCAGTACATGACTAGTCTTATTACTGAATACTTTTTTACTCTTACTTGAGTAATATTTTGGATGACTACTTTTTAGTTCTACTTGAGTAATATTATTTTCAAGTAGTGCTACTCTTACTTGAGTAATTTATTTGGCTACTCTACCCACCCCTGTTTACATCTCAGCAAGTCCTCATGTCCGTGTTGTTTCCCCCTATTAGTTATGCTGTTATAGTTAGTCCTGCACTCTGTTCTATACAGTTTATATATTAATATATTAATATTATCAATTAACATCAGCTATTATAGCTGAACTGCCTCCCACCCTACACACTGTATAAATGCAGATCATTTACTGCTTTCTGTTTCACCCAAATGAGAATGGGTTCCCTGTTGAGTCTGGTTCCTCTCAAGGTTTCTTCCTATTACCATCTCAGGGAGTTTTTCCTTGCCACTGTCGCCCTCGGCTTGCTCACCAGGGACAAACTGACCATTTTGATTCATACAAATTCACATTTCATACAAACTTAAATAATTCTTTTGACTATGTAAAGCTGCTTTGCGGCAATGAAAATTGCTAAAAGCGCTATACAAATAAATTGAATTGAATTGAATTGAATATATATATATTCACCCTAACCATTATGTGACTGTGACCATATGTAACTATTATCCCTCTTTCTCTTTTCCTCTTCCCCGCTCCCGCTCGAGCTATACATGTCGTTCCTGAGCTGTCAGTGATCCAGGCCCCCCCCTGCCCTCTGGACCTGTCTGACTCATCCTGGTGTCCCACTTCTGGTTGGAGATCTCGTTGCATGGATGTGTGTTGTGTGTTTGAGATGCGTGTGGTGACTACGGACGGTTCCACTTTCCATGAAGATGGTCCTGGCCTCAGCTAATGCTGACAGCTGTTCCCTGAGGACTTGTGACTGCAGTTGCTCAACAGTTCAGGAGCTGCAGAAGTTTCCTACAGTCTACCAGAGCCTCCAATAACAAACTGGACTCCATTTTTGATGTCACTTAAAGACTTCCATAGTTTTTTTTGATTGTGTAAAGCTGCTTTGCGACAATGATAATTGTTAAAAGCACTATACAAATAAAATTGAACTGAATTGAATTTTCACATGTTTAGGCCATTAAAGGAGTTCCTGGGTGGCCAGGATGTCAGATGTAAAATCCAAGTACTATTGAAACATTGTAATGAGTGCATTAATGTAGCAGGGATACAGTATATAGAGAAATAAAGGTTTTTACTCTCGTTTGTCATTCTACACTATCGCAAGTCCCAGTTTGATTCAAATATCTGATTATTTATTTTATTTTTTTAAACCATATTTGATTAAAAATTAAACAGATCTTTGATTTCTGCAATACATGTCCATGTGTTTCTTGTATTCAGACACCACCTCACCTGTTGCAGCTCTTCTTCGGTCATGCCCTCCTGATATTTCCTACACAGGTTCTCCATCATGTGCTCACTGATCTGTCGTGCTTCCTCAAAGCCCAGGCTGATGGGTCCCATTATCTCCTCCAGCACAGCAGGCAGACGAGGGGCGATGTGCTGCTTGCAGTACTCAGTTGCCAGCTCAGCTACTGTGGCTATTAAACGAGTAGGAGGAAGGAGGAATAGCTTTCATGAGGACCTTGTTAAAATATTAAGGGAGTGTTCTTTTGACCAGGACATGAAATTGAGGATTTAAAATCTAATACCTATGAACAGCTCATCAATGAACACAAGGTTCAGCAATGCAGTAGAACAAGGTTTCATCAACAGCATACAAAGAGTTATGTGCGACACTCCCTTGAGGTCAGATTGGCGCACCTAAATTGACAAACTCATCATAGTGTTTCTGACAACATGCTTCAAGACCTGCACGTTAATCATGTTTTGGTGGCTTCTAAAGAGGAACCGGTGAATGTGTAATTATCTCTGTTGATGTCCTTTTAACACTGAAGCATTTAACTGTTCAGACCAGTTATTGTTAAAATGTATTTATTAATCTCAGGATGCAAGAACCCGTAACACACACCCAGAACCCATCATTCCTTTTAGCTTTTATACTAACCATCACTTTAATAAAATGTTACAAATTTGGCACGTGCCTTTTTAAAAGAGACACATGATGAAAGAGTTACTTTTTATTCATGTTTACACTAGGGGTGCAATGATAAATTTACATAATCAATTAAAATTGATAAGTACATTAGTTGGCAACACATTTTATTGCTGATTAGTTGATGACATCATCACACTTGATTCTTGTGTAAACTGAGAACACGTAAAGGTGGAGGGAAAATTTCACTCTTAACTCGAGCAAAATAGGTCTGATCTGATCAGATCAGAGAGAAAGAAGTTGTGCCAGTGGGGCCAAGGGTCTAGAGTCTCAGGGTGGAAAGGATTTACTCCTGGAGAGAATGTAGATTATTACAGACTGCGAGTTGCTCTGAGACAGATTTTTCTATCCATTTCTTAATTAACCTTTTTAAGTGAAATTCACACGCACTATTGCTGACTGTTGCGTTCGATATGTGCGTTTTTCTCTTTCTCAGACACAGACCCAGACAGACCCAGACAGACCCAGACAGACCCAGACAGACCCAGACAGACCCAGACAGACCTGGATTTGCTGGATTTTAATTGCAGGCTATAGTTATATAGATATAGTGAATAATCAGTGTTTATCAATCATACCTCTGAGCTTGTTCTCCAAAAAGGCCCGAGAGCTCATGATCTGATCCATATCTGAGCGCATGAGTGTACTCTGCTGCTCGGTTGTCTCTAAGCACTCGTTGTTCAGAGCCACCATGCCTTCCGTCAGAGTCTCCTGCACCAGGTTATACGCTGCCTCGATGGTCTGTGCATCAAAGCAGAGATGAGGATTCACTACAAGCATACACTGCATACACTGCATATGGGGTATGGGACAGTAGCTTAAGGACGCACCAAAGGGACATTTCAGTCCTGAATGCAACGCACTAATCCTTCTTCCAAAAGATTCCAAAATTGATATCAAGTTGAGCTATTTTTTTTTTCCATTGCTTTATCTTCAACAGTGAGACGGCTCACTACGGTCTGAGACCCTGATGCTAGATTATTACAACCACCATGTCATTTGATCAGTGTTAATCAGGTGAGATTTATATCCATACAACTGCTGTCTATAGGATGACTACATAAACACTGACGAGATTAATTATGTGGGTCTCAGCAGTCACACTGACATAGCAGTGATGTGTCCACTCTACTGAATCCTGAGTACTATCTTTTAGCCATCTTTTTTTCCCTTTAAATCCCAGTACAACTATTGCGAATGAAACATCTGCACCAGTGGCACACTACTGTTCTCAGAATGTTTATCACTTAATAATGCAGTCAGTTTTACACCTGGACTTCATAATAAGTAATTCTTTAAATGCTGTAATAATCAGCACATCAACACACGTACCAACGAACACCTGTATAAAGCACACGGGACGACATGAAGCACAAATACCACAAGTGTCTCACAATATCTGAAACTGTGATGGTAAAATTCTGAAAAAATTAATTTTGCAGAACACTCCTATATTTATTTGATCATTACCATTTGACATAATAGCACAAGATAACATTTCCACGCAAACATAGATCATGTGGCATCACATTTGCTATTTGATACCCCTTTCTGTGATGCCTGTTTTGAGTACAAGTATTTCCATTCTTGCGCAACGTGAACAAAACATTTCTGAATGCCCCACGTTTGAAGTAGATCATTAAATACACCTACTTTTGCTTTATTAGTTTGTGAACCCTAAAACTGGTTGGCATGTAGAGCACTCCTCTGTGGAGGTAACACCATCAATCCATCTGATGTGCTTTCACGTACACACACACACACCACTTAATTTACTATTATGTTTTTAGAGTAAGGAATAACAACAGTTTATTACATGCGAGTCTGCTTATCAGAAAAGCTGTATAATTTTACATATCTAATCATTACACACACTCACAATGATTCCTTAAGCCGAATTTGTTTCTAAGGCACCAGAGAAGGGTTTATGTAATTTTATTATTATTATTATATTTTGGTACTCACAGCAAACCACATTCTCTTCCTCTCTGTCTTCTTGGCCTTCAGTCGTGGAAACATGTCTTTCTCTAGACATGGCAACAGTTCTTCCATGGTTAGATTAGCCAGCACCTAGCAGTACAGAGAAGCATGTTCAGGGATTCAAACAGACAAAAGAACACATGGACTCTTTTTCTACGTACGTCCGACTGGACAAACTAAAGTCTCTGTTTCAGAAAGGTCAGATAATAATGCATGTGGTAATAAATCAAGTCAGCTGATGACCTGAACGTACAGAATGACCTGGGTCTACCTACAGAGTTTTTCTTTCCTGATGGCTTGAATATTATAAAAGGAGCATGAGGAATCATTTTTACACATGAACTGGACACCAAGGCTAAAGGTGACTGAATATGTCACCTTTAATTGTGACTTTTTTTTGGCCAGGCCAAAAAAATATTCTTTTTTACTTATAATACTACTAAAAATAATACTTATTTAAAATACGAGCAGTATTGTGGGTAATCGTCTTCCATACTAAAGTATGAGTACGAGTACCATACACACTGTGACCACGTGTGTGCGTTTTTTATTTTGTGCTTGTATGTGTGTGTGCGTGCTATTGTGAGTGAGAAACTGTCGCTAAACTCATGTGTATTTGTGTGTGTACGCATGTGTGTGTGTCAAAGTCGTCTTACACAGTAGCCCCCTTCCCTCGCCTCTCCTATCTTTGGCTCTGCTGGAAGCTGGTGTGTGTGTGTGTGTGTGTGTGTGTGTGTGTGTGTGTGTGTGTGTGTATGTATAAATTTCGTCCTACACAGTAGCCCCCTTCCTCCTCTTCTTCTTTCATTTGCCCTGTAAGCAAGCTGGTGTGTGTGTGTGCGCGCTTGTATAAGTGTGAGTCTTTATCAGTAAACTAGTGTGTGTGTGCGTGTTTGTGTGTGTGTGTATAAGTCGTCCTACACAGGAGCCCCCTCCATTTATGTATGCAAATATATTGGTGTTCAAGTCAGGACTTTTAATTGTGCAGAATAACAGAGCACGGTTATGAGAGTAAAAACTTAAAAAAAAAAAAAAAAAAAAAGTAATTCCCTGTTACACTAATGCACTTAACCCGGTGTTTCACTAGAGTTTGGAGACCTTCGAGTTAGAAATTTTTCTTATTATGCCGGAGCTATAATCAGTCTGCCTGCTTCATGTTTTAAACGCTGGCCTCCCAGGAACTCTGTTAATAGCCCAAACAAGTGGAAATGGCTTGGAGCAAGGTCTCCAACTTTATTCACCAGAAATTTTATCCCAGTTTGGCTTGAACACCTTGTACAAAAAATTCATTTTAAAAGTGAAGCAAAAAACATAATCAACATTGTTGGTTATGAGGTATCCTAGTGTGTACAGTTTTAGAGATACAGTACTTTGTTTGTCATGTACTTGTCGGTATGAAAATCAACAATAGAGAAAAACAAAGCATGAAAAGGCGTTTCCTAAATCAGAACATTGAATAATGATAAAAAAAAAAAGAGTGAAATTGTACTGTCTTGCTACACAGGCTTTTAGAAACTAATGGGTGCTGTGTAGAGCTTGGAAAAGCGACTCCTACCTGTACGTCATTGCCGATCATCATATCCCATGGTTCATATAACCCCTTGTCTTGCCTGTAGAGCTGAATGGCTTTGGTGAAGGCCTTCACTTCATACATCTCCTTCTTTAAGAAGTCTGGGAAGAGGATAGAAGAATGAGAAGAACAGTTCAAGCATATTTAAGCTACATATTTTAGCTCCAGCAAGTCAAAATATTAAAGTTTATTATTACATTGATATCTCTCTCAAATGAAAACAGGACATTCAGTTAGACACACACATTAACAAGTGATTTAGTAATGCAAGACATGCTATGATGTAGTTCTGCCTCTCCAGCTGTTGTAACATCGTTAGAACAATGGACTTTAATGCGCTATAAATAGGATCCAGTGTTACCTTGATTCTGGTGGCGAATACAGTCAGATAACACCGAGATAAACTTGGCGTGTTTGGCCTCCTGTAGGAGACAGAAGTAGTGGTCTCTCTGGTATGGGAGTCTGAGGTACACTGGAAACTGCCCTGGCATTCCCACCATTGGGGGAGCAAAGTCTTCTTTCACATCTTTAACACAAAACACACCGATCAGGTCAGAATCAGAATGTGGTTAGGAAAAAATAAATAAATAATAAAAATTTGCATGATCAGTCACTTAAATGCTTGGGGGAAATTTCATCATAAACAAACGGACAGACGTGTGATCTGTGTTTAATAGTGAAAAAAGAACTCACAGGATTGGGATTAAACAGCTGTGTTCATAAGAAAACCACTTGTTAGTAAGACTTATCAGAAAAAATAGTTGGTTGGGAGCATAAAGATTGGACTTTGGAGCGATGGAAAAAGGTCATGTGGTCTGATGAGTCCAGATTGAGCCTATTCCAGAGGGCAAGGTACTGTAAGAAGGGAAGTTTATGAATCAATGCACCCATCATGCTTAGTGTCCAATTTCCAAGACTCTGGAGGCAGTGTTATGATCTGGGGTTGCATCAGCTGGTCAGGTCTAGACTTTTACCTTTATACGTCAAGAAAATGAAGTCAGCCGACAACCTGAATGTACTGAATGACAAGTTTTATGAAAGTTTTATTTTTGATGGTACTGGGCATATTTCAGGACTCAGATTATGTAGGAGCATGAGGAATCATTTTCAGTTTTGTGTGCTGTAATCAAACTAATGCGGTCAAAAGAAATATTAAGTTCTGCATCCCTGAACTAATCAGCTGTATACCTTCTTATGTGCATGCAAACACATTTCAATATTTTTCACAATGTCCAAACCATGGTCTTACTCACTGTCAGAGTCAGGGAAGCACCGGTCTACCACTTCCATATATTTCTCTTCTGTGGTCAGAATAGTGCCTCCTGTAGTTGGCAGCTTATACAGTGACGGCATACCTTTCATAAAAGTCTGCAGAACATAGCATTAGCGTATTATTTCGGTCCATCTATTTCTATTAACAGAACATTATTCTTTACTTGTTTTTCTTCCCTAAAGGTGAAATGCTTGCCTCATAACTCTCGTGGCACTCCAGAGAGTAACTGGCACGGACCACCACAAACCTCTCCTTCCATTTCTTGTTATCATAAAAGCAGAGCACAGACTCCTGGTAGACCACCACTGCTTCCTCTGGGGCATCCTGGGTAATTAAAAAACACAGAGAAATGAAGATTTACGAAGACCTCTGCCTTCCAAGTTATATACAGTATATTCCAGCGCTCCTTCACAGCTGAACATTTACCCGCTGTTTAAGGAGTTGAGTATGTTCTTGTTTGCGCTGTACCAACTCATCATGAATATGGGAGAGAAAGGCCAAAGAGTACTGCTTCTTGTAGATTGGTGCGAAGTTTGTAAGCTCTGTCTGCACCCACTCTGAAAAACAAATAGTCAGAAGAAATGACATCTACAATATACTTCTGTGCCTGCATGTCAAGACAGCGTGTGGAGACGAGCACATAGTAATGAGTAATAAGCGCAAAGAAAAAGATTTATTGAAGTACACTGAACAAAAATATAAGCGCAACACTTATTTTTGCTCCCATTTTTTATGAGCTGAACTCAAAGATCTGTAACATTTTCTACATACACAAAAGACCCATTACTTTCAAATATTGTTCACAAATCTGTCTAAATCTGTGTTAGTGAGCACTTCTTCTTTGCCAAGATAATCCATCCCACCTCACCGGTATGGCATATCAACAGCATGAATATTGCACAGGTGTGCCTTAGACCGCCCACAATAAAAGGCCACTCTGAAATGTGCAGTGTGATCACACAGCACAATGCCACAGATGTCGCCACCTTTAAAGGAGCGTACAATTGGCATGCTGACTGCAGGAATGTCTACCAGAGCTGTTGCCCATGAAATGAATGTTCATTTCTCTACCATAATCCGAATCGAAAGGCGTTTCAGACAATTTAGCAGTAAATCCAACCAGCCTCACAACTGCAGGCCACGTGTAACCACACCAGCCCAGGACCTCCACATCCAGCATGTTCACTTCCATGATCATTTGAGACCAGCCACCCGGACTGCTGCAGCAACAATCTGTTTGCATAACCAAAGAATTCCTGCACAACCTGTCAGAAACCGTCTCAGGAAAAAAAGCTCATCTGCATGCTCGTTGTCCTCATCGGGGTCTGGACCTGACTGCAGGTTGTTGTCGTAACCGACTTGAGTGGGCAAATGCTCATATTCGATGTCGTCTGGCACGCTGGAGAGGCGTTCTGTTCACGGTTGAGTCCCGGTTTTCACTGTTCAGAGCAGATGGCAGACAGCGTGTGTGGCGTCGTGTGGGTGAGCGGTGTGCTGATGTCAGTGTTGTGAATCGATGTGGCCCATGGTGGCGGTGGGGTTCTGGTATGAGCAGGGATATGTTATGGACAACAAACACTGGTGCATTTTATTGATGGCGCTATGAATGCACAGAGATATCGTGCCGAGATTATGAGGCCCATTGTTGTGCCATTCATCCACGACCATCACCTCACGTTGCAGCATGATAATGCACGGCCCCATATTCCAAGGATCTGTACACAATCCCTGGAAGCTGAAAACATCCTGGTTCTTGCATGGCCAGCATACTCATGTTTGGGATGTTTTCGATCGGCATATACGACAGCATCCTCCAGTTCCGGCCAATATTCAGCAACTTCGCACAGACATTGAAGAGGAGTGGACCAACATTCCAGTGCCCACAATCAACAACCTGATCAACTCTATGCGACGGAGATGTGTTGCACTGCGTGAGGCAAATGGTAGCCACATCAGATACTGAATGGTTTTCTGTACCCCAAGTAAGGCAGAACTGTGCAGTGTGGCCTTTTATTGTGCGCAGTCTACGGCACACCTGTGCAATATTCATGCTGTCTAATCAGCATGGATATCGGCAAAGAAGAAGTGACATAGATTTGGACAGATTTGTGAACAATATTTAAGAGTAATGGGTCTTTTGTGTATGTAGAAAATGTTACAGATCTTTGAGTTCAGCTTATGAAAAATGGGAGCAAAAATAAAAGTGCTGCGTTCATATTTTTCTTCAGTATACTTAAACTAAATACCAAAAAGTCAAATAACTGCGTAGTTAAAGATTACTTAATTTTTTTAATGACTTGTTTTAAATTAATGTTGCTAGTCTGTGTGTATAAAGCCTGCCAGTCCGAGTGTGATCTCAGTCAGTCGTTAGCCTGCGCGAGAAAGTGGAGAAGGATGGATAAATAAATCTGATTTCTGGAGGGCAGACTGAGAGTTCTAGGGCTCAACTACTGTTCCACTACTGTTTATTATTGAGGCAACAGAACAGCTGGGGCTGATTTTAGGTCAGTGAGCTGGCAGATGCTTGTAGGGGGAAAAAATTACCTGTATGTAAAAGCAAACTTAACATTTCACCAATAGAAGAAGACTGAAGGGGATACATAACCAGTTTTTGTTATACATTTAACAAACACCAGATAAGAGATGAATCATTTAGACACATCGCTTTAACAAATTTTGATAAAAAGAAATTTTTTAGCTAAAGAAAGCATAAAAAAAATGCTGACTATTAGAGAGTGTTGATCTATCATGTTACTAGAATTTCCAAAAACCCATATTACATAAAATAAAAATATGTGTCCTACTCCACGCTATTGCCCTCCACCACGCTGTCTGTTGCTACACCGCTCCTGTCCCCCATACACTTCACCGCTCCTATCCCCCATACACTACACCGCTCCTGTCCCCCATACACTACACCGCTCCTGTCCCCCATACACTACACCGCTCCTATCCCCCATACACTTCACCGCTCCTGTCCCGCATACACTACACCGCTCCTGTCCCGCATACACTACACCGCTCCTGTCCCCCATACACTTCACCGCTCCTGTCCCGCATACACTACACCGCTCCTGTCCCCCATACACTTCACCGCTCCTGTCCCGCATACACTACACCGC